>NW_012267443.1:227462-248883 GCF_000151885.1 Dipodomys ordii
GGGCTGCTTAATTATTCCTGGCTCTCAACCTCTGCCCCAACAATTTGTATAAATAAGCCAAATTCTCAAGAAATTTGTTTCATATAGCTCTTGTGATTTGATTGGCATGAATTTGTGAATATAGTGACTGAAACTCAACTCTCTCCAGTAAATTGATGTAAAAATTAACAATTATAATAATACGAAACATCTATACTATGCAAGTCATTATGATTCTGAGTTGAAGAACATTATTTTTGACTTCCAAGCATCATGGTCAGGGCAAAACCCAGAAATGTTGATTTTGTTAATAATTATACCTGACAATATAAGTGTGACATACTATTAACTATTTTACTGGATATTGGTCCTGAGAATATTTTCATGGAAATTTTATAGTCATTTTATTCAAAAGAACTCCTGCAAAAGCTAAGTAGTTGTACAAAAGAGGTACCATATAGCAAAGCAGTTATGAACACAATGTATCTTGATCAATGTCACCCCCTTAAATATTTTCACCCCCTTTGATCCACCACTTCCCTTACTTTTCCTAATTTTGTGGTATATATGATGACTTCTTGACTACATTCTCTGCACCACCCCTCTTTATTCATCTACTCTTCTCCTCTTGGCTCTACCTTCCCTATTAGATGCACCCATTTCCTGGTGTTGATTTTGTTAGTCTTTGACCTAGTCTCTCTAAAATATTATACTACTTGAGTTCTCCAGAAAGTCTATTACACTTAATTCATTTACAGTTAATTCATTGGGCCTACTGCCCAATGTATTTCCTTATAGATTTATAGGTATATTCCAGCTACTACAAATGAAGGAAACCATGCAGCCTTTGTTTTTCTAGGAAAGCTGTATTTTTTAATCAAGGAAGATAGGCCATAATTTTCTTTTTCTCTAGATGCCCTATTCCTGAGTTTCTGTTTTCACCCATATGTCTCCAATATGGATTGATAGTTAAAATTGCTCGGACATAAACTAAGAATTGCCATAACTTTGTTTTTGCTTATACAACCAAGATTATCAACCATGAAGCATTACTCAGTGGACTCATTATAAATTATATTCAGTATAAATCAGTGTTTTGGAAGTTAACTGTATAATCCACCCAAATAAAGCCTAACAAATAACACAATCTTGATTGGAAGATCTACTCTGACAAATTATAAATATTTATAATACTATACTAAAAGACTAAAATCAGGTGCTTCTCCTTTGAGATTGTTAATTCTTTAAAAATTGTTCATCATTCCTTGTTTAGGCTTTCAATTTGTTTGAGAAGGGACATTAACCTGTCCATTCACCAAGCTGTTTACTGAGTACTTGCTGAATCATCTTGGGATATTTTGTTGGTGGGTATTTTGTTTGTTTGGGGATTTGGGCGGGGAGTGGGAGTAACTGTTTTATTTGCTCTCCATTTTGTCACACCTAAATCTTGAATCTACTCATCTATGAAAAATCTCAAAAGGATAAGAACACTGCCTCTTGCACTCCTCTCTCAGAATTACCTGAGTAGCACAGAGATATAACCTTGGCATAAGTGCTGCTTTCAGCATTGCAATATGTGTTGCCTAAGAAACAGCAAGGTTCACCTGAGCTTTGTGCAGTATTCACTCTGGACTTTCTTGCTCTGAGACCCTAAGTTTCTGCTCCAAGACAAAAGTAGCATTACTGATCCAAACTGGCTCTGTGTCAGGCAGCTCACATACTTTTTTGTTTGTAAAAGCACTTGTAACCCTCTGAGAGAGACTGCATTAACCATGCTTCCTCTCAGAGAAATGAACAGTAAGAAAGTCTAAATAATTTGCGGAAGGCAACACAGAAGCAGTCTCAAAGCCAGGTCTCTTAGATTCCGGAGTCCTCTGATGATAAAAATAGTGGTGAAAATGAATTCCCGTCAATGCTGCATCCTTCATTCCTTTGTATGTTGGAGTGCACACATTGTGCCCTTTTGTAAGGCTGACCTTCTCTTGCCTGACAGATGCTACTCTCCTCCAGTGAAGAGCTCCCACCCACTGCTGGATCCCATTTCCCCTCCCACTTCAGCAATTCTGCCCTCTTTCCACAACACCACCCCTTCATTCTGAGGCTTTCCATCTTAAGGGAGATGTCATCTCTGTATCACCCTTCCCCCTGAGATCCCCTTCCTCTATGGCCCTCTAGAGAAAATTTGGTCGACAGAATCCTGGTTCTCACTAGCACTCAGTCATTTCTAGTGGCTTTGTGTTCCTCTGTCTTTGTCAGACTCTGAGATTTCAAATTATAAGACTTGTTTAGCACCTTATACCTCAGGCCATTTCTTTGAGCAGATCAAAGTTATTATTTCCAATGTGTCTGGATTGTTTTTCTTTGCTAACTTAGAACTTAACAATGAGGAGGGATGAAGTCATCCTTAGAAGAATTCTGATTACTTCCATTTCACCAAGAGTTCAGAACATCAGGGTTGAGTGTATGGAATGTCAATGAAAATCCACATTGAGAGAAAGCTCTGGAAGGAAGCTCCCTTTAGTGCCAGCTGAGAATTTTTTTCATTTTCTATCCATACAATATATTTCATAAAATATTTTGCTTCAAGGATTATACAAAATCATTTTCTGAAAAAATCATTTTTAAGCACAGGGAAATTTTATTGCCTAAAAATAGATAAAACACAAGAAAAATGAACATAGAGGCTGAAGAGAAAGTATTATGTAAATTCTTGTGGATCTCTTGGTAATCCAGAGAATGCTTTTGTAATGAAAAGTATTTATCTTTTGCATAGTTCTAAAGGCTCACATATCAGGTGAGCTTTGACAAGAACACCTGTGTAAAAAGCAGAGTGTTGTCGGTTACTCTATATTTTATCAGTGTTCTTTTCTTATTACATAGCTCATCTGAAATTCTGAAACAAACATATATTTTGGTAGGTTCTTCCCCCACCTCCAATCTCCAGACAAATGAATGTTTAAAGTTGTTTTTAAATAACTCTCATGAAAGAGAAAACAAAATCTGAGAAAACAAAATCATAAGGTAATTCTGACATAGTTACTTACATAAACTTGAGTGCTAGTACTTATGCAATATTCTCAGAAAACAGAAGATTATGGATTCATAACAAACTCTCTGAAAGAAACTCGATCCATACCTGTAATCCCAGCACTTATGAGGATGAAACAGAAGGTCACAAACTCAAGGATAGTCTGGGTCACATAGTTAGAACTTGTATCCAAAAATATCAATATAAAATGTCTACATAACTGTTAACTGTAAGAAGAAACAGTGGGAAGGAGGGAGCTAGGGAAAAAGAAAGGAAGGGAGGAGGGGGGAACAAGCAAGAGTGTTCCTAGAGTCTCTAGGATAATTCCTGGTCATCTCTGAGTAATGGAACATGGTCTGTGAAAAATGCAACTCTGGATCTGCTGTGATGGAAATGTAATAATTTTAAAACATGCTACTTTTTCCAACAATTAACCAGGTAATAAATACTATTCTTAGTGTTGGGTATGAAGAAAGTTCATTTTACCAAAGATACATAGATTTTAATGTTCTTGAGCAATATACTGATGATATGAGATTTGTTGTCCATATGCCTACAGATCAATAAGGACAAGATGTGGAACACTTATAAATGGAAAAAGGCTTACACAGTTACTGCATAAAAATGGATATCCAAGGAGCCAGTAACAATGACAACTGATATCGTTCCTTATCAGAGAAGTGCAAATTAAAATTGCTAGGAAATAACAAAGCACATACCACAATAAAAAGATAATGAAAACACCATTATGCACCAATGGGAACTCTTGAGCACTGCTGGCTGGAATATAACAATATGACTACTTTTGAAAAATGCTTATCATGATCTACTAAAACTGAACATATACCTATCTAATGGCCAGCAAGCCCACTCCTCTGTTATTTATCACACATTCATATTTGTGGGCAGCAAAAGACATGCACAGGAGTGTTCAGAGCAGCACAAAGCATAGTAGTCAAAGCTATAAACAACCCAAATGTCCACCAGCTGAAGAAATAAGTAAACTATTACTATACCTGAAATCATGGATTGGTATGGTTTGAATATGAATTGTCCCCAAGTGTGAATGAGTAATTATTAAAGTAGCTTTGAATTCAAGCTAAGCTACCATCTTCTAAAAGAACAACAAATATTTAGAGACGTATGAAAACACAGTCTCCAGAGGCAACAACTTTGAGAAAGGCAAATAATCGGCACATTACTGCTAGTAAAGCTTGTGAATCTTTCCTTGGCTCCCATCTCTAGACCAGAAAGATGTCTGCAGTGATTAGCCCTTTTTCCTATAAAAGGTAGGACATGATACCTCTGGGATTTGTAAAACTAAGTCCTCCTTTTAGGCACTCCAAGGCAAAGAAGTCTCCTGCATGCTCTTCTTGGTGACATATTTTGGTACCTTACAAAAGGTCATTTAAAAATGGGTGGCAAAGGTAAGACAACTAGCTCCGATTTTGGTTCATGGTCAGAGTGTTTCTCCTATCACTGTGTTGTGGACAAACTTCACATTCGCTTCTTTTCTAAGCATTCCCCCATTTCCTTGATCTTTGTTTTTCTTCAATATTCTTTGTCCACCTTCCCTACCTTCAACTTCAAAGCCTATGCTTTATCCTTTGAATTGTGGTCTACTAATTGAAAACATTAGTAATGATCCAGTCATTAAGGTGCAATTTATACCTTTATTGAGGCATAAAGTAGTATTCAAGTATAATTGGAAAGCTTAACTTACAGACTTAAATCTCATCTTTCTAATCATTACTATTTAATTTTATTGAAATTATAAAGACATTTTTAATGGCACAGCTGAGGAAAAATCGTTTAATTACATTTCTACTAATTAAGCCAATGTGGTACAATGGCAATATAATAAAATCCCAGAAGCAAAATCAATTGGAATGTCAAGTCCTGCTAAAAATATAGTGGCCAGCATCTAATGAAAGCAAAAGTTTCCCAGTAATAGTTCTCTCTTAGTCAATATCAACAGACCATAGGAATGTTAACTTATTCCCATGGAGAACAGTTAGGAAGGAAAAGACCATAATATCAGTAGAATTGAATCTTAATGTTCAAGAAATGAAGTTAAAAGTTAGGACAATGAATCGTTAAGTATGGTTGGTATTATTCTTTAAATATTTGAGGCTTACCACAGAGCACTATAATCAGATTCAGATTCTCTAGAGATGAGACCTGAGCATTGTTATTGTTTACCAATTACTTGAGTGAGTGATTTTTATCCAAAGATTAAAACCCAGCAAAGCCCCTGTTTTCTTCTTGTCGCCTAGCATCACACAATACTGAGTTGGCTTGTGTTCTAGGGACCTTCTAACTGCTGTGCCAGAAGACCCTATCTTCCTCCAAAGGCTCATAATGGAATAGAAGGTCATTAATCCACCCTGTTTCTAAATCAAGCATGTTGAGATTCCTAGATGTTTAAAATATTATTCTTGTTCATTTGAGATGAATTGCTTTTAAGCTTCCTATTCTCTCATTTATTCATTTCATTGCATCCAGAAGTAGAAAAAGCACTTCTTTTTAAAACTTCATAGAGTTTTAAGTTCTGTTTCTAAACCTGATCTGTCCTTTAATAGCTATGGGACACTAGACAAATGCTTGACACGTCCAAGCAATCTGGGAATAACAATGCATAACTTGTAGAAGATTTAGAAAATCTAAATGTGATGTTACATACAAATATCTAGCATACTGTTGGGCACCAACATAACAGTTCAATGAAGGGATAATATCATCAATTAATACTTTAAACCAAGGCCTTGAGCTCCCTCCTTCTATATAGAACGTTATAATGAATATGTCAACTCCTCTTTAAAAGCATGGGGTCTAAAAAGGAGGACAAGATGAACTCATGAGTTACTATACTATAAAGTACACACTTCCATAAATAAGGCATAAAGATAAGGAGTGGGATTACGCCCTTTAATAGAGAATGGAATGAGGAACGCTTACTTAATGCTCGTCTATATATTATGAGCACCCAGGATTTACATTACTTAGGAAAAACTGCTTTTCCTCTACAAATCTTATCACTCTGTGCTAGCTAAGAAGCTTTACTTAGAAGTCAGCAACTATTTATTAGATACAGACCTTGTCAATCTTCTCCACATATCTTACCATGACCTCTGTGTCTTAGGGCAATCTTTTCCTCATCACCCTTTCTCATAGGCACATGCCAATGTCAAGCTCTGGCTCATATTTTTCTCATTTTACACACTATCACTTCTTAGGCAAAATTTTAAACTATGTTTTAAGATTTCACTTTTTAAAGCATTTTCCTGCATAAATTTGGACCTAAAGTAAACAATAATGTGCACTTGATTTTTAAGCTCCTATTGTACATTATTTAAAATGAATTATACAGAACATTAATAAAAATGCATATTCCCAGGCCTTAAATTGGATTTTAATCTGTGGAGGAAAAGATCTCAGACTATATGATTATGATATAGACAGAGATAGATAGATAGATAGATAGATAGATAGATAGATAGATAGATGTACAGATAGATCTATATCTATGGTAGATGCATACATTACTGTTTAAAAACTGTTTATTTTGTTTCATTTGTTTATATTATGGTTCTGAAAAGGATGCAGATTTTTTACACAGGTAGTCTTTCCTACCTTCCAGACCTGCCTCCTTCTACGCCTACCCTGTTGCTGCCAGCACTGAGCTCTACGCTGAGTGCACACTGAGGGGCTGGCACATCCCCCTTGTGCATGCCTTCATGCATTGGTAGCACACAGTCAGTTGAAGGAACCTTGAGATCTTACGTAAGGACCGTTGTGAGTGGTGAGTTTTTTTGAGTTTTGAAAAGAATAGGGTTACGATACAGAAATGTCAGCCAAATGTAATGAAAATAAACAAGATTTTTAGAATTACTGTCATTAGCCTATGCTTCTAATAATTTACTGAGATGCGTTCTAGGGGAAAAAACATAGAGGCAATTTTAATTATTTTTATTTTGTTATCTTAGTCTTGTAATTTTTCAGAGCTTCTACTATCCAAGCTCATCGCTACCTGAGAGTTTTTAACTTTTAGCTGCTATAACCTGTGTGAGTATATTTTTTTAACTAGGAAGTAAGATTTTTTTAAGCAAGTATTTATGATGTATCTATTTCTCTTATGGAACAGATAGTATAATAGTCTTTAACTCAGTCTTGTCTAGAAAATGTAACTGCTATATAAGGAATTTAGTGTGAGAAACTCTCAAAATTGAGTTTGACAATTATTGTGTCTTCAGATAAGGAAAAAGTTAGAATTCTGTACATAGCAATTGCCATAAGCACTAAGTAAACTTTGAGTTTGTGACTTAGACTGTTTACTCAAAGAGACAATGTACTTCTCTGCAATATTAAAAGTTTTGTTTTAATACTTCGAAAGATTATCAACTTATAACCTTGAGGCTAAGAACCAGAAACTTCAGTTAAAATAGTTAAATATTCATAAGAAACCTTAGTTAAAATATTATTATAATAAATGTGTTCCCTTAAAATTAAATTTACCTACAAACTACATGAAGATTACCCACCCACTAAATAAAATATTGAAAATCTAACTCTAGCCAACGGAACAATACTAACATGAAGTATAAATTACCTTCAAATTAGAGACAAATCTAAGGCATTCCCTTCCTATAAATAAAAAAATGCTTTAAATCTTAACATATTAATTCAACTTATTGGCTAGAAGAAATATATTTATACAAAATCCCAAATAAAATGAATATTATGTTTGGGAAAAAAGCAACAAATTCAGTATAGACTAGAAATACCTATGCACACCTCCAAAACCCCAAAAATGCACACACCCAAGTGGGGAATATATTATTGTAAATCAATGGAAGATATAAGAAGACAGTATGGGGAAGGTAGAAAACAATCAAGAAGAACAAAGAACTCTAAAAGCATCATTAACCAAGTCAACTTTTAGGACCGTAAGTCATAAGAGGAGCTGTAGAGATGGGGGTGGTTCTCAGGCCTAGACCTAGAGCCCATTTTGGTAGGGTGTTGGACCAAAAACAACATGGCAAAAACTCAAGAATCAAGAATGTCTATCTCTTGGGAAAAATGCCTAGGAGAAGCAGATGTCATAGAAAAGAAAGCCTATAATTTGGAGGAAAACATTACATATAGAATTAACATAGGATTAGAATCAGGGAGTCACAAATAATTACTGAAAAGTCAAGTCAAGTGGAGAAACAATAAAAAACAGCATAAAAAACAGAGCTATCTTATGACCCAGCATTTCCACTCCTAGGCATTTATCCAATATGCTACAAACAAGGCCATACTAAAGATAACAGCACAATGTTGTTCATTACAGTATTATTTACCATAGCTAAGATTTGGAATTGGCCCACATGCACAAATAGATCAAGAAAATGTGATATATATATATATATATATATATATGTATATAATGAAATTCTACTCAGCTGTTTGAAAGAATATTATTGTACCTTATATAAGGAAATGGAAAGATGGGAAAAATTATATTAATCAAAGTAAGCTAGACTCAGAGAAACATAGGTTGCAAGGTTTCCCTCATTTGGGATACCTAGAATGTGCCTATAAATCTACAAGTAACTATACTGGGTGGTAAGCAAGGGGTTACAAATAAATGAACTGAAGTTTAATAGACTCTGTGGAGAGCACAAATAGTATAATTCTTTAAAAAGAATAAATCAAAACCCAACAAAATATGTACCAGCAAAGGGGTATTTGCAAGAGAGGATAGGGGGACGAGGGGACAGAAGTCAAAGAACAAAGGCGAAAGTGGGGAGAATTCAGGCAGTAATTCTTTGTATATATCATCAAATTGAGAACTATAAGGGAAGAGATGCGTGAGTGGGGCGGGAGGGGGTGAAGATGTTAGATTGGTAACACAGATCAAGATGCCTTGTATACATGAACTGCTTTGTTAAATTGTAAAATAAAAACTCAATACATAACCCAAAAATTAAGAAAAGTGAGGGGAGGGGTGAGCTGGAGAGGAGGGTGGGAATGTTGAAAGGATGGAGTTGATCAAGATGCACTCTATTCCTAAACTGCTTCGGTGAATGGCCAACTTCTTTGTACAACTACTAAAGATAATAAAAATATTCAAAAATAGCATAAGCAAGCAGCTCATAGAAGATAAAACATCAACAATAAGCACAGGAGAATATTTTCTCTTTTTTTCCGAATCAGTAATTGTACTTTAATGGAAATTATTAAATATCAAGTCAAGTATATTTGACCTAAGTGTTACATAGCTCTACAATTTGAGACTATATCAATTGTTGACAACAAAATTTTAATTCATAGATGGAAAAAAATCATGTTCAGAAAAAATTGTGAACTGCACAGGTGGTTTGTCCAAAATGCATAAAACATAGCTTTAAAACTGTAAAGCACCTACAGTTCTGATCTTTTCTAAATTATCATTGTAATCAGAACGATGAGCATTTGAGGTAAATCTTTTGCCAAGTTTAGGGAAATGTTCATAGCTTTATATTTAACTAGGTAAATGTGATTTGAGAGTTGCTTTATTTAAACAGAGGTTATGGAAATGTATTCATTAATGCTAAGAATCCTGTGATATTTCCACTACCATATTCCTGTAACCCGAAAGCCTGCAGAAGAGTCAAAGAGATTTATGTAGGGATCCATTGGCCAAAACCTAAACATTTCTAACATCCAGTGTCCTTTACAGAAGGTTCAGTGAGATCAACTACTAGTTGATACTCAATAGTTTCTGCATGAGTGCTCAAAGCTTCTAATAGTTATTTGGCTTTCTGTTTTAGAAGTAAACATATAGCCAAGACTATCAAGCATCTGAAGAAAGTTTCAACATGAAAAACAGAGACCATGAATAATACACAATAGCAAATAAACTTTAGGGACATTTTTTTAAGTCTTGGAGAAGAAAATCTCTTCTCTCCAGACCGATGAAATTTTTTGAGTCCATGAAATAAGACCAAAATGTAAGTATTATTAAAGAAAAATTCTGAGTGTCCTGAAACAACTGAAGGAATACTGAAAGATAATTGTCAATTAAGTTATTCACATTTCGGGACATATGGCAATGTGATTCTTATAGTTCTTTGTTCTTTGCTGCCTATCTAAGAATGTTTCTATATCTTTTTTCCTTGTGTCTGCCTATTGTGCAAAGGGCAGGCATTCTTACTGAGTATTAAATGAGTTGGGTTTCCTAGCTGAACATACCTTCACTGTAACACAACTTATTGCACATGTAGGTTCTGTACAACCCTGTGTATGTCACATTGGGAGAAACTAACTCTGAAAAACTGAACTAGTAGAACATCCAGATGCAGAATTAATGATACTGGCATCAGCCCAAAACATGAATATTTGGATATATAATCACATATTTCCTATGTTATACAATACAAAATTCATTTTACAGTTCCTGAATTTAAGATAAAGAGTATTCTATCTCCATCAGCTACAACTTGTGCCTCATGTAGCAAACTGATCAAATGAAGCTAAGTGGTGTCCATGGCCTGACAATAGTCATATTCTTAAACAAACAAGCCAATGCAAGAAAGAGTGGGGTACTTGTGTATATGACGGGATGTTCTTCTCTTGTAGGAACAAGTTGATAGTGTCCTTAAATCCTAGAAAATTATAATGCCTCTTCCCTAATCCCATTCATTCCCTGCAAATAAAATTAATTAAACCATGCAAAATTAAGGGTCCAGCAAAACTCCCATTCTAGGAAACCATTTAACTGGACTTGTCGAGCAACTTGAAGTTTATTATAAACACTTAAGTCATGATACCTTAACCAAAAGTCATTTTTTTTCTTTTTTTTTTTGGGTCCAGTTGTGGGGCCTGAACTCTGGGCCTGGGTTCTGTCCCTCAGCTCTTCAGCTCAAGGCTAGCGCTCTACCACTTGAGCCACAGCGCCACTTCCGGCTTTTTTTCTTTTTGCTTATATGGTGCTGAGGAATCGAACCCAGGGCCTCAGGCTTGCAAGGCAAGCGCTCTACCACTGAGCCACCTTCCTAGCCCCCCAAAAGTCATTTTTACAAAAATAATAATATTGTTGTATCAAAGACAGACAAAAAACACAGTCACTGGCATCAGTCAGAGAAAACGAACAGCTAAAAACTGAAGGATGACCCTTCTGGGTAGAAAAAAAATCTTAACTCATTTTCTATATTTTTCCTAAGTTTGAAGTTATGTTTTAATTTTTCAAACCTTTGGAAATAGTTTCTATACAAAGTTAGAAAACCCTAATGGTGGGGAAAAGGGTGAACTAATTCAGTGTGATATTCACTAGACACTATGTTGCAAATGAGCTATACAACTTGGAGGGGAGGGTAGTCAGGAGGGAAAACCTGGGGGAAAATAAGGGAAGGGGTAACACAGTTCAAAAGAAATGTACTCAATACCTGGTTTATGTAACTGTAACCCCTCTGTACATCACCTTTACAATAAAAAAGAAAATATTCTATGAAAGTAAAACATACTTTTAAAATATTTCCTCATTTATACATTATATATCATAACAGTAGAAGAATTTTTAAACTTCTTCCACAGCTGTATTATAAAGTATTTTTCTGCTGTAAATATTCTGCTGTAATTCATATTCTGCTACAAATATTGACTTTTGAATCTGTTCTACACAAACATAATTCACTAATATTAGGCCACAGAATGTACCCTGTAGTTCCCATGAAAAAATGGTTAAGCTGATTTTTATATTATCATTCCATTTAATGGTTTTTTGGCGCCAACTTTTGCCATGACTCCAAGACTTAATACTCTAGTTAATTTCCACCAATTTAGTTAGCAGTATTGAGTTTGAACTTGGGGCCATGAGCTTGCTAATCAATTGCTCTATCGCTTTAGCTAGTCTGCCCAGTCTGCATTTCTTTATACTTCTATATTTTTATGAAACCTTAAACAATATTTTTATGAGTGTAAATATTAATATGTAGTGACATGACAGTATTCTTTGGAGATATGTATTTTTTTGCTCAAAGTTATACTAGTTCACTGTTGACCTTACATTTTGTTTCTTTTTGTTTTTATCATACTATTGTGAAAAATTCTACCCTGAAGAGTTTTATTCATGTGCCCTTGAGTTTATGAGTTTGCTTTTCTGGACATATTAGTCTATTTTTAGGCTTTTGTGAATTATGGGCATCTTCAGTTTACTATTACCATACTATTTTCTATAATGGCTGAGCTGATTTTTACTTCCACAGATTGTTTCATATCATTTTTAATACTTGTAAGTTTTAACAACATGATGGATATTTCATTTTATTTTTTCTTTTCATTTTTTTTAATTATCCTTAAGTAGCAATGAAAAGGAGTTTCAACTCAACATCTAGGTTTATGAGTACAGTGCATCCTGATCAACATTACCCCTCTTATTCTCACTCATCTGTCCCAAACCCTCCTATCCCTTCAAATATATATCTAGAATATTATGACTATATTCCCCCATCCTTCCTCTCTCTATTCACCTGTTTCCTTTCATATTAAGCCTTCTCCCCAGCCCCGACAAAATACTGACAAAACATGTTTCAGTTTCTTGGTATTCATTTTATTAAATTGTAAGTTAGTTGTTCAAAGGAATTAAGTCATTGGGATCCTCTGTGTATACCATACTCTAGTTAATTTCTCTCTCTCTCTCTCTCTATATATATATATGTATATATATATATATATATAGTAGTCTATATGTTTTGTGTCTATATACGTATGGTAGTCTATATGTTTTTGTTTATCTTTATAATTTAAATCTAATTTCCACTGTACCCTTTGCCTTTCTAAGCCTGATTTATGAGAAAGGATTCTGATATGATACTGCTAAAAATCTGAATTTCCACAACTATGTTTGCAATGCACATAGGCAGAATCAACTATAAGTTTGAATGTGCATATTATTTATCTCACCAATTCTATTCCTAGGAATTTATCCTGAAACTACTTACATCACTAACATCTACTCATTAATGAAATGTGTCTATTTCAGAACATTAACTGTAGCATTACATAATAGAGCAAATATTTGAAATAAAGTAATTGTACATAATTACAGATTTATGGAAATATAATTAAGAAATTATATATATACATATAGACATAAAAAGTATCTTAAGATACTTTCCAAGTGAAAAATGAATGTGTAAATCAACATGCTTTATAATGTTTAGATTTAGAATAATCCTATCTATTATATCATGTTTACATATGTGCACATATGTTTAATTATGTATATATTTGTTGCATAATGGTGAATAATAATAGTACTTGATCATAAAGATTAGATAGAGAAATGGACAGTGGGATAGATAGCAAATTATATTATTCCTTTTCTTTTTTTGGGTCTGGTCATGGGGCCTGAATTCTGGGCCTGGGCGCTGTCCCTCAGCTCTTCAGCTCAAGGCTAGCGTTCTACCACTTGAACCACAGCACCACTTCCGGCTTTTTTCTTTTTGCTTATGTGGTGCTGAGGAATCAAACCCAGGGCCTCATACATGCAAGGCAAGCGCTCTACCGCTGAGCCACCTTCCCAGTCCCTCCTTTTCTTTTTAATCTCGTAATTTTCTTCTTTTCCTCAGTTCATGGTAAAGAGGCAGTTCATGGCTAAGGCAGGGCAAAAGAAGAAGAATTTACTAGAATGTGACACTTCAAAGTAATGACAGAGATAGAGAGACATGTGGAACTGTGAAAAGATGTGAAACTTTGACAAATATTCCATTTTGAAAAACTGAAACCATGCCTCATTCCCAGAGAAGACCTTCCAGAGATCTTCCAGTGAGAATCCAGGTATTGTACCAGCCTCAGAACTTTAAGTACTTTCCAAGAGGGAGTGAGGCCTCTTTATAGGGAACAGAAAGACAGCAGTAGGGATGATGGAAAAAGAAGAAACTGGAGGCATGATGTCAAAATTCAGCACAGGCAGACTCTGAGCCAAGAGTGGTAAAGAAGATGACGCCATTTTGTTCCCTTTCCTATGTATCTTTCTGGTAGTGGAGTATACCTGCACCCTTCTCCAGATGTTTCTGCCTGTCTAGTGAGGGAAACAATCTGACATTGTTCATGGAACTGTTATTAACATCCCAGAGAACAGGATATAAAAAATTACAGAAGTTTTTCTGCTTCACTCACTTTTACATTTTTCAACTATTTTTCATGAAAAAAACAAATTACTGCAGAGAAAAAAAGGTATACCAAACTCTTTTCTGATTCTGCTTTCTTTAGACAAAGTACGGCAAAAAGATTCTCACTATTTAGTTATTTTCATCCACTTTATTAGAAGAGTATATAGCATTTAACATGTATTTTTAACGTGCAACTCAGATGACTAGAACTCTCCTTTAAACTATAAAGGAAAAACTCAATGTTAGACCATGATTCAGGGAAATGAAAAGTGACTGGTATAAAGCAGAAGTGATATATCAGCTGAGAGTAAGCTTTACAAATGATCTGAAATGGAATTGAAGTGAAACATGACCAGAGTAAAGATAACTGCATCAGTTGCTACAGACAAATATCCATTAGGGAGCTTTGAGTATGAAATTTCACCTATGTATGTGGAATTAGCTATAAGTGACTGAAAGGGGGATGGGAAATGTAAGTAGAAAAGCACCATCTAAATTGGAGTCATATGAAGAATTTCAAGAAAGTTCTTCTCTTCATAAAATCAACAATCTGACCAGTAAGTCTCTCCTATTTACATATATCAATATACAAGGCCTAGAGAGGTTCAAATTAACTGGCCAAATATTAGATAGCCCATAACTTAAAGCTAGAATACAAACCTGTGGACTTATTACTATTCACAAGAATTCATGTATATCCATGAAACCCAGAAAGTTCACATTTTCACGATACTTAGAACCAATTTGATAATGACACTAAAGAAACTACTGCCACCATCTTAATTATTCAGATACATCTCAGAGAGTGCTTATGCTCCTACCACTTGGATATTTGGAGGGGAGGATGAATTACTATCAGTGCCTATCCTTGCTTTTATAGAGAGGCTCAAGTTGATTGCAAGAGTTTAAGAGTTATCCAATTGATACCCACTACTATAAGTGTGAGAAGAGAACTCAGGTCAAGTAAAACTATGTCAGGCAGACTAACTGGTTAAGATATCATAATAATCCAAATTTTTTAGTAAGAACCCAATCCAGAGTTGGGAATGGAAAGAAAAATGAGACTTGTAGGTTTATTAGAGCTCAAAGTCCACCTCAATTGTACATTCCACATAAAACATGACAAACTCACACATGAAATTTCTGTTTCTAGAAGACTGTATCTAGTTAAATTTGAATTCATATATAGGAAGAAGTATTTAACCAGGACATCTCTAGCTGGTGACATTAGAATTCTAGGAAACTATGACTTATTGAGTCAATTGTGCTATGATGAAAAATTGCTGTGTAAAGAAGAAAGCAGCACATATTATTATGATCAGTGTAACAATTGAAACCATAGTTGAAGCCTGAGGACATACTTTTGTGATTTATTCTGCCTGTATTCATTCTCAACTCATAAATAATTTCACAGTAATTAATTCTTACCTAGTTTAATTGTAGATGATAAATGGCCTGCAGTCGAAATAAAAGAAAATCAAAATCATGGAAGCCAAAAAGATTGAAAAAAATAAGTTTTCTCATGAGATAAACAGTCTAATCCAGAAAAAGAATGTAGTTTAAATAAATTATATTTCTCTACTGCATTGAATAACTGATTTGTCCTAGAGATCTTTATGAAACTACTTAGATAAAGTAAAACCTACCTAACAAACGGTTAACCTCAGTTGTTCCATTGTCATCATTAACCAAATAGACCTTTTTCCTTCCTCCATATTATGACATGTAGACAGAAGTTGGAGTTTTAAGAAACAACTTGAAAGGGTTTCAAGTTTGAGTTTCCTTGGGTTCCACAATTTCAAGTCTGGGAAATCAGTATCTACTGAGATTTATTTACTCAACAAACATTTGATAAACTCTTAGGTGTCACACATTTTAATGTTTGATGAGATTCAGAGAGGAAGAAAGCTGAGTTTCTACTCTGAGGGTCTTTATGAGCTGAGTAGAAGGAGACAGAAATGTTGGAATTGAGCATGGAAGCATGGAGGACTCAAAGGAAAGAGGAGTGATGGCTTCTATCTGTGGAGCTCTGAGTCTGGAAGAGTAGACAGACAGAAGAACAAAGAGACGGAGTCCTTGCTCTGTAAACCAGTCTTGTCCTGTGGGAAAGGGCAGTGTCTTAACCAAAGCTGGAAAGCTATTCAGAAACAGCCAGAATCCAAACTAGATCAACTCTATGAGCAAAGACACAATTATGTGGTTTATCCACAACTCAAAACCTGCGCATCTTTTTGGATATTTCCTGAGATGCTTACCTTAAAACCAAATTTGTGTGTGCACTGACACACACACACACACACACACACACACACACACAAACACACACACGAGAAAGGGAGAAAGGGAAAGATTAAAAGACCAGGTCAGACCTAACTACCCAATTTTATTTTTTTTAATCCATAAAACAAGATGCGAAGGGAAAGTGCTACTTACAGAACACAGAAAAGCTGTAAGAAGTGTTGCTATTCCTTTAGTATAAAAAAGGGAGGGAGAAGGTGACATTGTCCAAAAAGAAATGTATTCATTACCTGACTTATAAAACTGTAACCCCTCTGTATATCACCTTTATAATAACAATTAAAAAAATTTTTAAATGATTGGAGGAGATTGAGAATACCTCTAAATACAAAATAAAAATAAATTAATTAAAATTTTAAAAATCTAAAAAGACATTGATAAGATGATACTACAAATCTCCTATTTAATCAGAAAACTAATCAGAAAATGGATAAAATAGAATAAAAAGAGGGAAATTTAAAGTAATAGAGGAATGCTAGGAGCTGGTGGCTTATGTCTATAATCCTAGCTCCTCAGGAGGCTAAGATGTGAGGGTCATGGTTTGAAGCCAGTCTGTGAGACTTATCTCCCACTAACCACCAAAAAAGTCAGAAGCAGAGCTGTGGCCCAAATGGTAGAGCCTTTAGAGAAAAAAAAAAGCTCAGAAACAACACCTAGGCCCTGAGTTCAAGTCCCAAGACAATGGCACAAAAGGAAGAAGAAAGAAGAAAGGAGAAGAAGAAGCAACAGCAGCAATAGACATAGTGACATGGTATCGAATGCTAGATGAAGTTTTTAAAACCAGGTGGTTTCCTTGTGATATACCAGACTGCCAAAGATAAAGAGAAGATAGTAAAAGCCTCTGAAGAGAAGTTAACTCAACAGCAAAATCACATTGGCATTGCTGCCTTCCAAAAGTGAGATAGCTACATTTCTATTTTGACACTCTTTTTCAACTTTAACACTCTCCTCCTGTGCATTAAAGATACCGTACTCAGTTCCCATCACCCAAATTACTGATTCTAGCCCATCAGCAGCTAGCAAATATTTTACTCTTCTACATTGGCTGACATGTTCTGTTCAACAGCTCCTCACCTACGTTTTACCTTCATCTTTATAGGAATATAATATACTTTTCCCAGGCTTCTCATGGAGTATTTCAATGGCTTTTCTAGTATCCTTACAACATGATCTTAGCAACATCCATCATCTCCAAGAGCACAATGACATCTCAATACATCCAAGAAGAGTTATTTGACCTTCTCATTAAAGAATAACAAATCTAATATCTTATACTACTTCTGTCATTCTGATGGCCATGATTCCTTAAAGTTATGTTTACAAACCAAAATCAGTAGACCCTGATCAATGTTCTCAGAAGTGCCTTTATTGGAAACTTTAACAATCTTTTCTCAGGTTTTCTGAAGTCAATAATGGCTAAAACTTCCCCACAGTGCAAAACAAAAGAAAAATTCCAAAAAACAAACAAAAAAAACCCCTACCATATCAGTCTTAGCCCTGGGTTATCTGCTATTAAAATAACAATTAGAAGCCTGGAGAGAACTTGAGCCTAAAACTCTCCATTTGCAGATGTGTCATGAAAACAGCATTTTACAAGTGTGACATGGCTGCCAAGGTCTCTTTAAGACAAGATGGAACCAAACCTGAGGCTGGGGTATATTCCAGCTCCATTGAGGGGCATCTTTCCTCATTGTCAGACCAGGAGGCCAGAGGCCAGCATGCTGGAGGTCCTATAGACCACATTCAACTACCTGAAAAATCCCTTGGGATTAAGTAAGTGACCAGTCATAGGTGTTCACAGACTTCACAAATAATACTCTTAATCATCATACATGATAAAGCTTAGTGGAATTTTGCTGTTTGTATCCTCTAGACAAGATATCCTCTAGATAAGGATGACAAAAATATGCACTGGGCTCAACTTCAGGCAGTTATTTTAGCAGTGGATAACCTAATCAACACAGAATTTAGTGCCCGTCCCTTCTCTACATTTATTATAAAATATTGTGCCATTACCCAAAAAAATGTAATCTTCAAAAGAGAACTCTGGGAATTTTTTGCCTCACAGTATCCAAAACATAAACCCAAATCACCCTTGCCTCTGCACATTCTACAACCATAATACAAGTTCTCATTAAGGTACTTGCCTCTCCCTTCAGAGTTGCACACACCACTGGAGTCACCAAAGCACACATTGCACTTATTCAAATTCATCATATTGGATTCCTGAAGAACTTTCTCTTCCGCAGAGGTCCCGGATCACTTCTAAGAGGCGTATCAATGTCATTTCAAGCACTTCCTTTTCCAATTACATCCAATAAGTATACTCCTAAACAAGTTTCTTTCTTCCATGGTTTTAGATTATGGATAAATTTTCTTTCTTCATTCCATAAAGGTAGGAGAAAGACAGAAGATAAACATTGGTAGACCTCATTAGTAACACATTTATGCCACAGGTACACAGCCATTCGTTTGATAAAGGACCCATTTAAACTTGTTTTGCACCAACTCCCCCCCCCCCACCACACACCAATGGGGCAGATGCATGATGCGCACTCTTCTATTGACTGTTGGTCTAACACTACAGATTTGGGCACTTTTGCTGGCTTACAATCCCAAATCTCATTTCAACTCAAGTGGACTCCCACTTAAAAGATACCTCTGTATCACATTCCAAACCTCAGCCCCACTCCCATCCCATTGCTCCTACCCAAGACCTTACAATATGAGAGATGAGGTGATTTAGCACCTGGTGTGCATATTCTTCACCCTATACATGCTCAAAATGGATATAGGTTTGCTCTGCTTAGTCCCTGACTGATCAATAAAATTGATGATGAGAATAGCTTTTCCCAAGAGACACCTGCATATGTCTGTTGACTCCTTAACCCTCTAGGAGAGTACTACATTCTCCATATTGCCTTCTTCTAATATACTCCCCCCACCACCAGTTTTCTATCAGATTTTCTTGTCCTGAATCTTGCTGATGACACACATTTCTTCCTTGGTGACAGTATTATCAGTATCACACATGCTTTATTAATTATGTGCTCTATGACAACATAACTGCCCTACTAAAATGCTTAGTCTACTGGTTAAATAATGTCATTTGCTTGTAACCAGTATCTCTACTATTCAACTTACAATTCAAAGATGATACCACTGCACGAAGAGGTGGGTGGTCATGAATTTATGTTTTAACTGCTGCCTCATTTTCAGTCTAAGTTATTTGAAACCCACCTTTGGCCAAGTTAAAGCAACCCTGTGGTTGTTTGCAGTTTGTTCTTCACCCCACCTAACCCCAAACCTACAACTCCTACAACTACTGGCCACGATAAACATGGTAAAACTAATGGTCAACATCAGACTTTTATAATGATATTCCCCACTGCACGTGTTGTCCTTTTTTTTTTTTTTTTTTTTGAGGAAGGAGGTTGTTGTTTTTAATTCTAGTCCTGGAGCTTTAACTCAGAGTCTGGGCACTGTCCCAAGGCTAGTAGATTACCACTTGACTCACAGCTCCATTTGTGGCCTGACTGTCCGCCTTCTTTCCTTTCTTTCTTTTCTTTCTTTTTCTCTTTCTTTCTTTCTCCTTCCTTCCTCTTCCTTCCTTCCTTCCTTCCTCCCTTCCTTCCTTTCTTTCTTTCTTTCTTTCTTTCTTTCTTTCTTTCTTTCTTTCTTTCTTTCTTTCTGTGTCTGTCTTTCTTTTTCTTTCTTTTTCTTTTTCTCTCTCTTTTTGTAGTTAATTTCAGGTAAGAGTCTCATGGACTTTTATGCCTGGGAAAACTTTTATCAGTGATCCTCAGATCTCAGTCTCTTGAGTAGCAAGGATTATAGCTACAGTACAGTACATTACAGTAGCTAGAATTAGCACCTAGTTCATGTGTTGTCTTTAAACTGAAAAATGCACAGTACCTGAGAGAAAACCAAAGGGACAACACCCATGAACCTAGTAAAGACACAAACTGCCACTTCTCTGATTTCTCCCTCTCTTTTTTCTCTTTCTCCTCCCTCTCCCTTCCTATTTTCTCCCTCTCCTCAGTCTCCTCCCTTCTCCCTTTCTCTTTCACAATGCAACAGAAGTATAGAAGCTCCTGGCTGGGAAGGTGGCTCAGTGGTAAAGTGCTTGCCTTGCATGCATGAGGCCCTGGGTTTGATTCCTCAGGACCACATAAACAGAAAAAGCCGGAAGTAGTGCTATGGCTCAAGTGGTACAGCGCTAGCCTTGAGCTGAAGAGCTGAGGGATGGCACCCAGGCCCAGAGTTCAGGCCCCATGACCGACAAAAAAAAAAAAAAATTAAAAAAAAAAGAAGCATAGCAGCTCCATTCCCAAGCAGAGGGGAGTCCCCATATGATAGTTGTGCAGCAAATCTGGAAAGAAAAAAAAAGCAGCAGAAGTTCTTCCTGAGTGGAAGTTTCAGGGAAAGAGACTACAAGCAATTTGTGAAGATGAGAAGTGAATCCACATGGTGACAGTCCTTGGGGATGGGTCACTTCAGGAGAGTCGCCTTCAATTGTTCAGCAAATTCTGTACTATCTTTCCAAACTGCTTGCACACACAAGAAGTAAATGTCCTCTTTGCTTAAAGTCACTGTCATTAACATAACAGTATGATACAGAATGGGTTTAGGCTAGTAAAAAATGCATAAAACTATGACTTCTCACTTTTCACTCTTATTATTTCACATGGTACTATGTACATATATTATTTTGATTTTTTAAATATTTAAACTAGGATAAAAATAATCAGGGTGACATTATTGTCTTATTTTTATTTTAATAGGATTATTATATCATAATGTCCTATCTTCACAAAAACTTCACTCTGAAGTTCTCACTATGTATGTTTTTTCAACATTAATTATACTTTTCCTTCAACAGTTTTCTTTTTTATTGTGAAAATACTGTACAGAGGGGTTACAATTACATGAGCAAGATAATGAGTACATTTCTTATCAAGCATTGTAGCCTCCTCCT
>NW_012267443.1:251188-256876 GCF_000151885.1 Dipodomys ordii
GGACCCAAAAATAAATAAATAAATAAATGAATCTCAAGGACTTTCCCTGCCTGGGCTGGCTTTGAATCGTGATCCTCAGATCTCCTAACTAGGATTACAGGCGTGAGCCAAGGGCTCCCGCCATCCTCTTAGTCTTAAAGGTTAGAAAGCGCTATAGGATATTATGATTTAGCTTGCTCATCCTTCTACCTTTCGTTGAGTACAACTTTTTTTGCACTTAATTGCAAGGTTTGAAAACAAAAACTACATTTTAAAAAGGTTTCTCTGCAACTGTATCTCAGAACAGCTATTAAATACTGCCAACTGGAGAAGCAGACTCATGTTGTGTAGGAAGGCTGTGCTTTTGGCTATATTACTTTCAAATAAATGGAGTAGACACACAAGGTCTGGTGCATTTTCATATTTGTTCTGCAGTTTCTTAGGCACTGAGAAAAAAAAAACCTGTAATAGTTGCAGCAGATTCTGAGACCCAGTGATAGCTCAATCAGTAATGTCAGTTTAGAGAAAAGAATCTGAAATTTCCTGGGAAACATGACTCAGATTTGAAAATACAAAAAGTAGATTAACATTACCTTGGGGTTCTAGACTAAGAACCTTTTTAGTGATCACAATGGAGAAACGTTAAGTGTTCTCTTAAGTTCTTCCTTGGGTGATATTCTCTGACCACACAGTGTCTGCATCATTTCCCCTCCATGCCACAGTAGATGATTAACCTCAAAACATACATATTATTGCTTTTCCTTCTCTCTAACAAGTAAGTACAATAGATACTCTGGAAATTTTATATAAAACAAACATAAGAAACATTTCCAAGTATGGAGGAAATGGATAATGGACGGGTAGAACTTTCCAGTTTCAGAAGTTTCAGGCTGGCTGTGCAGCATTAGCAGGAAGCAATTGAGACTGGATGGTCCTGGGCAATCCATTAGCAAGGCACAGTCGCGGCAACTTGAGTCCTGGGACACCAACCACTTTATGGGGAGGTGGCCTAGAGGCAGTTGTAGACAGGAAGGGGCTGTGACCCTTGATAAGTTGAGAATTAAATCAGCGTTGGAGTCATGAGCAATGAAAGAAAGGTTGGTGGCTCTGCTCTTCCTGGCTGAATCGAGTCACAGTGCCTGAGGATTCCTGCAGAAACAATTTCAAGTCCATAGCTTGCAGGGTGTTCAGCATCTAGAAGTTTAAAAGTAGGTAAGTTTTCTACATGTAAACAGGTGAAGTAATATGAGTAGACTGTGATAAGTTATATAATCTTTAACAACCATTAAAGAACACATTTTAAAACAAGGCAATTTAACAAAAGAAAAACTTTTCCAACAAATGCTGCTAGAGCACCTGCATATCCAAAAGCAAAAAGCAGACAAATAAACAAGTGCCTTGACTCAAGTTCCAGACCTATAGAAAAAAAGTTTAACTCAAAGGGAATCATTCACCTAAATGTAAGATCTAAAGCAATAAAATATTTAGAAATAAATTGCAAGGTTGGGAAGGTAGCTCAGTGGTAGAGTGCTTGACTAGCATGCATGAAGCCCTGGGTTCAATTCCTCAGTATCACATAAACAGAAAAAGCCAGAAGTGGTGCTATGGTTCAAATGGCAGAATGTTAGGCCTTGAGCAAAAGAATCTCAGGGACAGTGTCCAGGTCCGAAGTTCAAGCCCCAGAACTGCCACACACACACACAAAAAAAAGATATTGAAGAAAAATATTGTGATATATAGCTAAGTCAAGAGTTCTTAGACTTGGTACTAAAACTTAATTCATAAAAATCTAATCCAAATTAAATTTTCACTCTGAAAAATAGATTATGAAAGGCAATCTACAACTTGAAGGAAATATTCATGAACTATATATTTCTCATGCTAATATGCAGAACACATAAAAGCTCTCAAACCCAGCAATCAAATAAAACAACCTACCTGGAAAATAGCCAAGGTACATGCATAGACATTCCACCAAAGACGATATGTAGATTGTGAATAAGAAGATGTTCGCCACAATTAACCAAGATAAATATAAATTAAAACTACTGTCGCATCAGAGATTCCTAGAAGTCTAAGCTACTCAGGATGCTGAGGCAAGAGGATCACTTAAGCTCACAAATTTAAGATCACCCTGAGCAGATTCCATCTCAAAAATCAAAACACAAGAAAATCATAAGAGTTGTCATTATACAATGTCACAGTCAGAGTGGCTCAAATAATGACAATATAAAATGCTAGCAAGGTGCTAGACAAACGGAAACATTGGATGAATGACCAATCTAGAAAAAAGCTTAGCAGTTTCTTCAACACCAAACACACCACTACATATGAATCTTCTATCAGTTATATGCAAAAAGACTTGGAACTGTAAACAACTTAGATGACCTTCAGGGTGTGCCTGTTTAAACAAACTGAGGTACATCTATTGTCATGGAATTATAGCCTTGAAAAAGAGACTACGTGGTGATTATCAGTATCAGCCGCTGGTTATGACACTGCTTTATAGTTTTAGAAGGTACAATTGGGGGAAATGGTGTGAAAATCTTTCCATGTTTCCTACAGTGACATGTGTATCTATAATTATTGAAAAATAGCATGGTTATTTTTTAAGTAAGCCAAGAAAAGTATTGGCCAATGTGAAAAAAAAATTACTTGCTGTCTTACTTGCCAGACAATTTTCTTCATTATCTTGCACACTTTTCATGAAAAAATTTTAAAATTCAAACTTTATCAGAGTACAGTAGTTTGGAAGCTAGCTGAATGGACAACACCATTGGCTTTCCAAATAGAATTGCAGTTCAGAAGGCAGCAGCCTGGAGTCAGTAGTATGTAGGTGTATAATATGGAGTATGATATCTGTTCCTTCTTTACAAATAAGTCATCATCGGTACAATTTACTAATTTTTGGTTTGTATTGTTTGGGTTTGGGTATTGTTATTCAGCCTCATCTGTTCCTTGAAATTTAAACCTAGACTTTTTCCTTCATAAATAACTAGTATTTTAACTTTTATGGAAAATTTTTCTTGTTCTTCTTTATACTTTTCCTGACCCAAGTATGAATTGTTAATGCTATAGCTTAGCTTTCCAGGCTTTTACACTTTGTATAAATGTAATTACCCCTTCATATCCCACATATCTGGCTCCTTTTGAAAAGAAAAATGCTGATAAAAGCTGGACACTGGTAGCTCACTCCTGTAATCCTAGTGACTCAGGAGCCTGAGATCTAAGAATCACAGTTTGAAACCAACTCTGGCAGGAAAGTATATGAGACTCGTATCTCCAATAAACTACCAAAAAGCTGGTAGTGGTGCTGTGGCTCAAGTGGCAGAGCATTAACCTTGAGCTAACAAAACTCAGGAAAAATGCCCAGGCTCTGAGTTCAAGCCTCAGGACCAGCACAAAAGAAAAAAAATGAAAAAGATACTGACATAATTTCAATGCCATTTTTGAAATTCACCCAAGTTGTAATTTATTCATTTTTACCTATCTATAGTATTCTGGTAGTGCATATATACCCTTATACTTATTGATTACCAAATATAAATCACATATATATGTCAATGAATATGTTGCAAGAAGTCTAGGCTCTCTACTAATACTTATTTTTCTTATTAGTTATTTGGCAAAGAGACCTTCCAAAGGGACACTGACATGACACAGAACTTGGAAATTCCAGGTTTTATCTAGGAGCTTTTGAAATCTCTCCACTCAGGAGAGTGTCTTACCCAACAATGTTTTTCAGGAGCTTCTCCCCTCTCCTTCTCTTCTCTTTTCATTTCCACTCTCATTCTAAAACCCACCAGTCTCCAGTATAGCGTTCCCTCATGACATTCTTTTTGGCAGAAAGAGCAGTGCTGGCTTGTGTGTGTGTACAAACAAGCACTGCCTGGAAACGGGCCCTCTTAAGTTTTATGGATGTTTTTTCTCCTATTCTCCCTACCAGCATCTTTTTGTTTGCAGATACGCCCCTTTAGGTTCAGCCTCTGAACTTTGGACCACCACATTTCCTTTGATGCTTTATGTCCCTCTTTTCCTTTGCCTTCTGAATACCATCTCACATCGCCTGAAAGCTAATGCAGAAACTCTGGGGACTCTGGAAGTGCAGCTATGAAGTCCTTTGAAGTCTGGAAATTTCCAGGAGGAATGTGCTTACCAAATCCCTGGTGCACCATTTCGGATGATGATGAATGTTTCAACTGACTTCTCATTGGCAACAAGAGTGCTAATAGTTCCAATAGGAAATGTCTTTGCATTGCTCGGTGATTTAATAAGAGGTGAATTAGTAAGTATAACTACAGAAGAAAGAGACTTAGTCTGGGAAATGAAGTTAGTCTTGAGATGAATAATAATTCCTTTTCTTTTTAAATTATATTTTATTATCTTTAAGTAGTTGTACAAAGGGATTACCATTCAACAAATTAGTTTATAAGTACAATGAATCTTAATTGCAGTGGCCCCTTCCTCCGTTCTCCATCTCTCCCAGCCCCTACCCCGAGCGATTTTGTTTATCATCATCATCATCATCATTGGTGGTGTTATTATTATTATTATTTTGTTGTACAAAGAGATTACAATTCCATTCATCAGGTTATGAGTACGATGCTTCTTGGAATTACCCTTTCCTTTCCCCTCATTTCCCCCTCCAAGCTCTACCCTCAATAATTCCTTCTCACAGATTCATTGTATTACTCTCTAATTGTACACAAACTATATCATGGGGTATAAAGAATTCCAAGTAAACCTATGGGTTCCATGTTCACCAGCCACTGACCTCACATTTCCTCCCCTACCACATATGTGCAAACACATCCATTTATCTATCTTTCCTTTCTTTTCCACAAAGTGTTGTGGTCCATTTAGCTACATTAAAAAATTGGACATAAAATTAACTGTCTTCCAAAATAATCACATTTGCAGGGAAATGGATGGAGCTAGGAGAAATCATGTTGAGCGAGGTAAGCCAAGAGCAAAGAGACAAACAGCACATGGTCTCCCTGTTAAATCTAAAATGTAAGGTGATACGACAAAATTAACAAGACTTAAGAAACAAAGGACTTCCATTCATCTGGTCGAATCACTACTAAATAACCTCATGCTGCTGATCACATATATGGTATATATGTGCACACCGGAGGGAAACCAGGAGGACAACACAGAACTAGAGGGAATCAGGGAAAAACATACACCAGTGGGACCCATCAGCTGCACTGGACATTGATCAAAATGAACTAAGCAACTCAATGGCAGCGATGGGAGGGAGGGAACAAGTAGAAAAGCGAAACAGCTTATGCTAGGCAAAACAAAAGAAATGTGCATACCACCCAATGTGGAAGAAATAACTGTATTGCAAAGCTCATAGAACTCATAAATGTTATAGACCATGATAGACAATTTGCCCCATGAAAGTTAGAATGTGTTTGTGACTTTAACTAAGCATCACTATACCACAATACTGTGAAATTTGGGGAATTATGTAACCATTTAATCACAATAAAAATTTTGAAAAAAAATTAACTGTCTTCTCTTTAATTCCTTTCTCTGTGTTTATGTCATATATATATACATATATAGGTATATATAGCTCATATATACATACATATAGGAGTTTTATACTTCTACTTTCAAGTTTAAATGAAGTCAAAATATTCTTATTCTACAAAATTACTATATATACTATATATATATATATATATATATATATATATA
>NW_012267443.1:256926-258057 GCF_000151885.1 Dipodomys ordii
TATATATATGTAGTCAGTAGTTTTCCAAGTCTGGTGGTCTCCAGTGTGACAGTATTGAAAGGTAGAGCCTCAGGAGAGTGATTGGGTCAAGATAGTACAGCTCTCATGAATGAATTAACCCTTTCCTTGCGTGAGTCTCCTTCTCAGAAAAAAGGGTGAATTAGAAGCATAGGCTATTACAAAGCTAAACCACTCCCAGATTTGGTGTCTTTTATGTATCTTCAGAAGTAGTATGAGGGGCTTCTCTCATAGTGTGTGAGGTACAATGCTGGCACTATACTTTTAGATTTCCTAGGCCTGGAGTAAGCCTTTTTGCCTTGTAGATAGGCCAGTCTCAGGCATTCTATTACAGCCACCGAAGAGACTAAAACACTATATATCCTCAGAGGTCTATACACAATAGAAAGAATGCTGACACTATCAGAACAGGTATCCAGACAGAATAAATAAAAATTATCATGTTTCTATCAGATAATTTTCATGAAAATTCTCCTGTGCCTATCATGTAACATTCATCATTCATCATAAACAGGATTTTGCAGCACACACAGGATTTGGTGACCGCAATACAACAAAAATTCCCTTGAAAGGTCAGGGATGGCATTCAGTGATAGTGTGCTTTCTTAGTGGGTATGAGGCTCTGGTTAGATCCTCCTCACTGCAGATAAACCAGTAAAGAAATAAAAAAGCTGACATAGCACCTTGAACTTCCTGTCAGTCAATTATAGTGAGGAAGCAGTGGACCCTAAAGGAGGGCCTAGAAAGATAGAGCTTCTATATAGAATTGTGACTCAGGTTGCTTGAGTATATCACAAGTACGGTGGTGATTGACATTCATCCCCTCACCAACGCTAGGAGGAGACCTCTGATACCATCCCTTTTATAGCTAAGGAGCTGAGGCCTTGAGATTAACTTGTGCAAGTTTATATGGCTGGTAACGCAAATATTTTTCCTAGTTAAAAAAAGTAATAATACATGGGGCTAGGAAGGTGGCTCAGTGGTAGCGTGCTTGCCTTGCATGCATGAGGCCCTGGGTTCGATTCCTCAGCGCCACATAAGCAAAAAGAAAAAAGCTGGAAGTGGCGCTGTGGCTCAAGTGGTAGAGCACTAGCCTTGAGCTGAAGAGCTGAG
>NW_012267443.1:258361-260336 GCF_000151885.1 Dipodomys ordii
CACAGCGCCACTTCCAGCTTTTTTCTTTTTGCTTATGTGGTGCTGAGGAATCGAACCCAGGGCCTCTGGCATGCAAGGCAAGCGCTCAACCACTGAGCCACCTTCCCCGCCCTCTGTTAATTATTTCTAAGGTTGACATTCTTTTGATGGTTACTTCCATAGCCGTAAATTATATGATTATATGATTCTCTAATTTGTTTGTTGAGGAATGACTATTTCAGCTTTATTCATGCACAATCATTGATGTACTACTACCCATTAATTAGAACTACCTGGAAATAATTCATTAGAAATTTCTAGAGATAAGTAGATGTGGAAGCTTTTTCAGAGTAAAAAGATAACTTTCAGCATCAGGTTGAGATTGGTTAAAACCTGACCTTATCATTTTTCTGGTTTCAGGTCTTAAGCTTTTGGTACTTGAAGAAGGTACTTAAGCACAGTGAAACTTAATTTCCCCATTTAAGACATAAGGCTAAGAAAAATTAGTACCAAAAAACTGTGAAAGAAAAAAAGCATGAGAGATAATAAGAATAGTGGCAGTATCACTTTATGAGCATTGCTAGAGGGCTAAAGTTCAGATATCACACACTGGATGGAACTTTGAAAGCACCTGACAGGTTGGCCAAATACTACATTTCATCACTCATCCCAGTATTTTTTAACAGTCTCAGCTGCACCTAAGGTTTGTTTGTTTATTTGTATTCTTCTAATTCTCCCCATGAATGGCATAATCTTGGTTATGTAATTTTTACTATGTAGTAAGTAAAAGCATTGTTTTCACATAGAGTTACAGGTACCTAACTAACATTTGTATAGCATAAGAGACTGGAATGTCAACCGGTATAAAACACAGTCATCTGCATGGTCCATAAGGATTTTCCCACAGCTATGACTACAGAGGAGGGTTTCCTACAGCTGGCTCCCTACTAGTGGCATCAGAACCACCAGGAGAACTGAGAACAAAACAAACTACAGCTTCCCACAGTGCCAAAACCCAGAAAATTTGATTCAGAAGGTTTGATATACAAATGACTGTTATTCAAAAGCTCCCTAGGTGATCTCCATGAAAGAACAGGCTTCGAAACCCCAGATACAAAGCAAAATCCTCTCTTGATTGGATGTGCTGAGCTGAAAAATAAAAATGATGTACACAGACTTTTTCCCTAGACCCTGACATTAACAAGTTGATAATAGGTGTTGAGATTTTCAGTAACTAGAATTTCTTCATTGTAGTCCCTGTTTAAGTGTGACATTGTCTTTCTCCAGATCATAGATGGCCTTGTTTTCTAAAAATTCCTGTTGCTTTCTGTCTGGCCACATTATGTTGCTCAACATTGCTCTCACCAGTCTGCTCAGACACATGGTGCCCATCTGCCAAAAAATGTTCTTTCCAACCATTCCCCTGGGTAAGATTCTTGCCTATCACATAACATGTCTCCCAACCTAAATAATGAATAGCAATAAAATTTTAATTCACCCTTGGCTTCCAGTTCTCCATTAATTTATCAGTATAAAATAATTGCTTGCCTTATCACTTCCTTTGGAAGGAAGCAAGTTGAATGTTAGCCCCCTCTAGCAAGGCCAGCTCTACAGACTAAACTTGGTCAACACAAACAAATTTCAATGCCTGGCTTTTTCTTTTGGTGGCACCTGAGCAACAGAATTCAACCTCTTAACCTTGAAAGGCAGAAGCATAGTCATCCAGTTCTTCAAAGTCCACTACTTCATGATTCACATTTTTATAAGCTTCCTCTTCAAAGGTAAGCTTCCTCCAGCCCATGAGTATAACTAGAAAACAAGCTCTGTTCCAGTATTCCTTTGAAAAAAATTCTGTACTTTCCCCGTCAGGCACCCTAGTATATGTATGAGTCAAGCGGAAAAGGTCAGATAATGTGATGTTAGGAAAATGAACCCTTAGATATGTATTTTAATGTTTTTTTCTTTCATGCATGTGTTTCTAACGCATTTATAAGAT
>NW_012267443.1:260601-265843 GCF_000151885.1 Dipodomys ordii
GGGGGGGAGGCTGGGAAGGGATGTGAAGGGTAAACAAAGGAGGAGGCTGCAATGCTTGATAAGAGGTGTATGCATTATCCTGCCCATGTAATTGTAACCCCTCTGTACAGTATGTTCACAAAAATAAAATTAAATTAAATTAAAAAAAATAGATGAATGTATTCTACATCTATCCTGAAGTTTCTCCTACTTTTACCAGAGTCTCTAGCTAGGTCTTGTGACTTAATTTCCAGGTGATTTTGCAGCACTCAATCTCTGGGGTTTTTTTATTTAATATTTTGGAGTTTTTTTTTTCCCAACTATAAAAGATAGAAATTTAGGTCAACTCACCCAACTGCTTTCCAATATTTGTAAGTAAATTAATACCTTTCATTCTTTCTGATTGTGTAATTGTATCATGAAATTTTAATATAAATGTGAGGTGTGTAATCAACCCAGGTTTATCATGTTTTTAGGTGTGCTTCAAAAAACATTCCAAGTAGCTGGGCACTCATAGCTCAGGTCGATAATCCTAGTTACTCAGGAGGCTGAGATCTGAGGATTGTGATTCAAAGCTAGCCCAGGGAGGAAAGTCCAGGAGACTCTTGCTGATAGACCCCCAGCACCTAGAACAGTGCCTGGCACATGGTAGACACTCAAAAAAATTGTTAAATAAAACAATATACCAATAAGTAAGTCTTCTAAACACCAAAACTAGGTGTTTATTCTTGGTAAGTTTTGCTGGTTGGATAAAGAAGAAGGGATACCTCAATATTAGTCAAATTAACATGTTCCTACTATTATTAAGGTGAATAATTTTTATAGTTTTGTCAACAAGGGGTTTGCTGATTAGTAATTTTTCACAGAAATTGTTTATTTCCTCACTGGTTTACCTTTTACACAGATTTATAGGAGTTCTTTGTAAACTATACCTACAAACCTCTTATTCATTTTATAAACTACAAATATTTTAACAACATATCAATTATAATTTGATGATACGTACTTTTTTTTTTTGCCGGTCATGGGCTTAAACTCAGGGACTGGGTGCTGTCCCTGAGCCTCTCTGCGCTCAAGGCTAGCCCTGTACCACCTGAACCACAGTGCCACTTCTATGATATTTCTTGATATGCAAAAACTACTAAGTTTTTCTGTGGTCAAGGAAGTCTTTTTTTTTTTTCCTTCTGGATGTATCACTTAGTAAAAAAAAAAAATCTGCCTAGTCTTTATTTTATAGGTAGAGTATGTTCAGTTTTCTTTTGACTCCTATTATTTTGTTGTTTTTAGTTCTGTTTTACTTATAAGTGATTTATTCATTTTGCAATAAAGTTTGAAGTAAATTATATATATATATACATATACATATACATATATGTATATTTGGTTAATTAGAGATAAAAGAGTCACACAGACTTCTTGCCTGGGCTGACTTTGAAACCTGATCCTCAGATCTTAGCCTCCTGAGAAGCTAAGATTACAATCATGAGCCACTAGCACCCAGCCAATTTATATTTTTCTAAGTATGTTGCCATTTGTTCAAGAGTCAGAAAGTAAATGATCCATATTATAGTAAATTTAAGTATTACTACTGTAAATGTATCATTAAGATGTATTTTAGGTCTTTTTTTTACATCCCTTAAAGGGAGGACCTGCCAATAATATTCTATTAAAACTAAGTGGCTTTATTTAATAAATCAAATCACCCCTCACAGCTTTTCTTTTTTGTAATTTGTGACCATGTCTATTTAGTTTGCATCACAATTTAGGATACTCTAGTCTACCTTCAAAAAACTGTAATATTGATTCAAATTGAATTACTTACATATTAACCTTAGAGATTTTTATCACTTATATCATCCCACTTACTATTAAAGCTCTACTATTTATTATTTTCTTTAATAAGCAGTGACAGTTTTCTTCTTATGTCTATTCAGTTTTTGTTTGGATTTTAAGTATTTTATAGCTTTATTGTTACTAATAATGGAAGATTAATCATTTCTATCCTGGTTGATGTTACTATAGAAAAGAGTTACTGATTTTATTTTTTTATTTTTTGGGGGGAGGGGGGTCTGGTCGTGGGGCCTGAACTCTGGGCTTGGGTGCTGTCCCTCAGCTCTTCAGCTCAAGGCTAGCTCTTTACCACTTGAGTCACAGCGCCACTTCCAGCTTTTTTCTTTTTGCTTATGTGGTGCTGAGGAATCGAACCCAGGGCCTCAGGCATGCAAGGCAAATACTCTACCACTGAGCCACCTTCCCAGCCCAAGAGTTACTGATTTTAATATTCTCATTTTGTATCCAGGCACATTATTAATATTCTTTAGGTTTTTTATGATTTTTGGTAGATTTCCTAGAACTGTATAGAAATAAAATTTTGTGATTAGTAAAATTATCTCTTCTTTTTCCAAAATTATGCCAATGTGAAGTAATAAGTTTTCTCCTGTTGTGAAATCTTGAATTGTATTAATTAATATTTCTTGTAACTTGTTGTTACAATTATATGCTTTTTTCTCCTTTATTTGTTGAGACAAACATACTGATTTGGAACCATATTTGCATTGCTAGAAATCAATTCTGTTTACTAGTATTGCATTGTAATCTCCTATCCTGCTGGATGTCATTTACTAATATTTTATATAGAATCCCAGTTTTTATGGTATTTGTCTACAGTTTGTGTGTGTATGTGTATGTACATGTGTATGTATATATATGTTATAGGGAATTGAATTCAAAGCCTCATGCTTGCTATGCAAGTCTACTCCTTATGAAACACTGCTAGTCCTACAGCTCTCTTTTATGCAATAATTTCATTAGTTTTTACTATTAAATGATTTCATAATAAATTGAAATGTTCAAATTTTCTGGAGTAGCTTGAATAGAATTACAAATGGCTGTTTCTGGAAGCATCAGGTTCTCTGCCTTTTCATGAGAAATATTTACTCTTCTCACTTCTTTCCATTGTGATTGATTCCCTCAAATTGTAAGTTTATTCTTGGAATGGTTATGCTGGTTTATTTTTTAGCAAATGGTCTTTTACCTGTATGCTTTCAAATCTGTTGCAATAGAGTTACATATAGTACAGTATCACTATTATTTCAGTCTTATTCTTGTGCCTTTTCCTTAACCTTATAACCTTGCCTAATTTTGTTCTGTGTTGCTTTATCCATAATAGGTTCTTATGTTTTTATGTTTCAAAGATGCATTCTGCTAAATTCTTTTATTTTGTCATATAGGATGATAACATCAGTGGCAATTTTTTCTCATGTCAATATCATCTTATCTTCCTAACTCATTTGTTACCGTACTGAATCTGACCCAGAATCAATCTGCAATTTTTAAGTGGAGAGGAGAGATGGAGTGGGAAAAGAAGCCATTGAATATGTATTTGCTTAGGCAAGGTCAAGATCTATTCATAATGAACCTATGCCTTCCTATTCCTGAGGGCCCAGGATTTGCAGAAGGCAAATGGCAGTAGATGGGAAGTTTGTCTGAAAAGCCAAGAAACATACTTTCTATTTATCCATAGGAAGAAGACTTATGGGATTACTAGCTATTCCAACTCTTTGTTCTGTACCAATATAGCCTGTTACAGTGCAGTATTAGTATAATTAACAACGCCATAAAATGGCAAGTTGGTATTTTTCAAGGGTATAGTAGAAAGATACTCTTCTTCTGGCTTCCATCATTGACTCTGAATTCCTTATCAGATATTGCACCTAATGGTTTAAAGCCTAGATTTAGACAGACTTCTGACTCGTATCCTATTCTATTATTTAGTAATTGCATAGCCTTGGTAAGTTATTTAATTACTATAAACTTTAGACCCCAATTTACAGATAATATCTTTATTTCTATCTTAAGGTGAGGAGTAAATAATAAGATATGCTTACATTTTATCCAACACCTGTCACCTAAAAACCTCTTAATAAGTAGTAGCTGCTGTGGCAGCTACTATTAATACTGCTACCAAACATAATTCACACTCCAGTTTTCTCATCTTAAAATGCAGTAGGTGGAAGTTCACTTAATTGCTGTGTGTGTACAAAGTACATTTCCAGTACACATCTGCCAGCCAGCCTTCCAGGCTTAGGTTTGTTTGAATCTATTTTAAATGTTGAGAACATAGGTCTTGTTGTCTGACAAGGTATTTGTTCCATCGCATCATGGCTTTCTGTGGTGCCTGATACTTAGCTCTTAATAATTTCTCTAGCCCACCTAATTCTTAGAACAGCTCTCCTGTAGTTCTGCTTCTCAGCAGTAGCGGTCTGCTATGCCTTTCAGTGAAGCATTATATTTCTGGCTCCAGAAACAGAGAGGTACTGGGAGCCAGGGAGAAGGGGATCTTTTGTTTTCTCTAAAACAAAATGAGGCTTAAAAATAAACCCTGAACTTATACAAATCCCAAACAAGCATATTAGAAATTTGATGTCTTTCCCTAAGGAGGTGGAAAGTGGTATTTAATTATTAATAAGATATACACAAAGAACATTTTAAAATAGTAAAGTCGCATGTAGCTGAAGCTTCTGAAAGGAATAAGTCACACTTATCCACACGGACCCAGACACAGTGTAGAGAGCCATATGAAGACTGAATGTGCTGCCAAAGAGCCCTTGGTACTACCAGATACTGAAGGAAGCAAGGATTCTTTTCCTCCATAGGCTTTGGGGGAAGCATGGCTCTTCTGACACCTTGTTTCAGACTTCTGGGCCTCCAGAACTACTTGAAAATAAATTTCTCATTGATAACACTTCCAGTAATTGATAACTCTGCCATTAATTCACTTTTTAAATTCATCCTCAACCATTTGTTAGGGAGGTTACTGACATGGTGCAACCATTTTTAGGACTTACAATCCCAGGAAAATGGGCAGGAGATGGGGAGGGAGGGCAGACACCAACAGCCAACACCCATCTGACAGATACATGATGTAAGATAGATAACTACCAAATATTATAAGAGAAAACACCTGAACTGTGCCCAAAATAATAAAAGAAAGCTTCATTGAGGTGACATTTAAGCCAGATCTCAAGAAGAAAAGGGAATTTTATAGAAATGGGAGGAACAAGAGTTTTTGATGTGTATCATAAAAGGAACTCACCATAAAAATTTGCTGGCATGGCCATGTGTTTCTAACGCATTTATAAGATTATCTCTTTGTTGCTTTGTAGGTCCCTCCCCCACAGTATAACCCCTGCTTTCACTATATTTGATGTCAGTATAATTTGTGGAGGAGATGGGGAAAAACCAGTTGTTTAAGGATACAGGT
>NW_012267443.1:266958-290084 GCF_000151885.1 Dipodomys ordii
AAAAAAAAAAAAGTTCAAATTCTTCCTAGGCCTTTGTTGCAATGAACATAATTAGGAATATCAATCCTTAACATTTATCCCTACTTTTTGTCAGCTTCTACTCCAAACAACCATTAGAGAAAGGTATTTTCATTTCCATTATGTTATACGTAAGAAAAGACTTAGTAGTGCTAAGTAACTTAAAATAGAAAAATTAGAAGGACTATGACTAGTAGAACTCAAAAGCAAGTCTATCTGACCTTATAACCTATCTCCTGATTGCTACATTAATGCTTTTTAAACTTGATGAGCACGGAAACCATCTGAGAGGCTGGTTAAGATGCAAATATGGATTCTGCCTGCCGTGGGAAGATAGGGTCTAAGATTCTGCATCTCTAAGACTCTCCAGGTGATGCTGGCCAGTGGCCTTTTGAGTGCGGTGGCTATGCTATGTACTGGAATAATTATGTGTCCTTTCAGGAGACTTAAGAATATGTTTCCAAATGTTAAAAGTGAAAAAAGAAGGGTGGAATCACCTATTTAACCTAAAATTTCGGGGATTCTGTTTGTCTGTGCTCTGTTGTTCATCCTTCTTTGCTTCCCACTACCTACCACTTACCCACCTGTTTTTTGGTTCTACAATTTGTCATATCAAGAATATAGGTAGAATTATACAGTATAAAGAATCTTTTCAGAAAGACTTTAATTTAGCCATACACAAAGAAGTTTTCTACATGACTTTTTATTCTGCCCTCCATTGTCTGCATCTTGAAATGGTTCCTCCTCTTTTAAAATTTTGCCCCCTTAATTTTCTGTTGCTCAACTGTTTTTATTTTAGTCAATCCAGAAATAACCCCTTTCAATCCTACTTCATTGGGAGCGGGCTGTTACAAACTGTTATGCCATAATGTATACATTAGGATCATTTTTACAATAAAACACTGTTGAGCCAAATCCATAAAATATAAAATATTTTCTCAGCCCCTGTCTTTATGAAGTCTTCACAGATGGATTGTTGAGTACTTGCTTGGTGAAACAGGAATACAACTGTGGACCTCAGGGAGGCTGAGTGATATATGTTCATGTCACTAAGGCCAACAAATAAGTAGAGTTCTTTGGTAATTATTTTCCCAGAAGTTGTTAAGGTTTCAAAGGGCTCTTCTGAACCTTGGCTTTCCACATTCTTTCCATTTCCCCAATAAGCAAAAGTTCTCAGACATTTTTAGGTAACAGTATTTGTTGGTATCTTGTACTAAAGCTTTGCTATAAAATGAAGAAGAAAAAGCCAAAGAGCAGGAGGTCACTTTGAGAACTATGTAACTCACATCAGTAACTAGTTATTAGTTTCAGAACTGAGAACCGAAGATTGAAGTGGTACCAGAAGAACTTCAACAGCCAAATCCAAACATAAAATTTCTAGTGTAGACTTTAACAATTGTGTATCCTCCTCAAAGGAGCTCATTTGCAACTGCAAAGCCAGTCCATTTATCATTAGCACTTTACATAATAAGCTATGGATACTGCCAGATTAATTGCCAGATTTGATTATTTTCCACAACGGAACCCATCCTCAAAGGAAGAAGGTACAGATTGAACAGTCACTGATAAATATTCAAAAGGATTTTCTAAGTAGATTTTTGAATCTCTTGAATCTCTTCTACATTTTCCTCATAATCTGCATAAAATCACACAATTAAGGTATAGATATTTTGATAATTATTGCAGTGAGATGAATATCATTTGTAAGTAAGGGGCTTTTTATTTCTAAATGAATATAATTGAAGCTTCTTTCTGTTTCCCTAATACCTTTGCCTTTTATATGATATATCATTGAAGTTTTACATTGCTTCAAAGAGGTAACAAAATAAATTCCTTACCATTCTTACAGCAAAAAATTAGAGAACAAATATGTGAGTAAAGCAAAGCCAGCTCAAAATATCTCAAAACAGCAAATAAATTGGCTACACGCCCACATGACTAACATTGAGCCATTCATTTGTCTTTTTCATTTTTGTTGTGTTCAAAAATTTCTTTAAAAAGTTTGACTTTTCATTATGCCATTTAGGTCACATTGAAACTGTGTTATGAGATGAATAGTAGTATACCTACCACCATGATTTTTATGTCAAAGTCCAACCCCCACTATTTCTGTATTTGGAGATGCAGCCTTTACATAGGCAATTAAGATTCAACTAGATTTTGGTTCTGGCAACTTAACCTTGAACTTATAGTTTCTAGAATGGAAAGTGTTAATTTCTGTTATTTTTGTGAACAATTCCATACAGTAAACTTTTAACTGGTTTGCAACAGAACACTAATAAAAACAATTTAACTTTTGCCTCCAAGTTGATGAAATCCCATTTTCTGTAAGCAATGCCATTTTTTTATAAATTAGCTTTTAGGTATCAGATATCTAAAGTAGCCTCAAAAGAAAGAAAATACTTAGGAATCAATCAGGAAGGTGAAAGACCTCTATAATGAAAACTATAAAATATCAAAGAAAAATTGAAGAGACAAAATAGTAAGATTTTGTATGTTCCGGATTTGACAAAATTAATATTGTGAAAATGGCCACACTATCAATAACAATCTACAGATTCAGTGTAAAACTCACCAAAATCTTAATCTCGTTATTTATAGGAATAGAAAAATACAATTCTCAAATTCACATGCAAACACAGAAGACCCCAAAGAGTAAAAGAAATCCTAAATAAAAAAAAAGTAGAGATAAGGGTATCATAATACTTGACTTCAAATTATAGTACAGAGCCATAGTAACAAAAATAGCATGGTACTGGCACCAAAACTGGTATGAATGAAGATCAACAGAAGAGAAGATCTAGGAATACTCTAGAGGAAATACAGAATCTTCAACAAATGGTATAGGGAAAGTTGGTTATATGTATGCAGAAGACTGAAATTCCAAATCAAAGTTCTTTGTGTAAAACCTGAAACCTTGAAAGTACTGCAGGAAAACATAAAGGAAACTCTAGAAGATATAAACTTGGGTAATTACTTTCTGAAGAGGATTCCAATTGTCCAGCTAATAAAAGCAAGAATAGATAAGCAGGATTTCATCATATTGAAAACTGTTTCTGTATCTCAACAGAAACAATTATCAGAGACAGAATGGGAGAAAATCTCTACCAGTTATTTGAAGGATAAAAGATTAATAACCTGAACATATAATTTTTTTCAAAAAAAACTGAAGCAGCTAAAGAATAGCCCAATGAATGAATCAACAAATTAGTTGAACAGACAGTTTTCAGAAGAAGAAATACAAATAACTAATAGACACATGGAGAAATGTTCAGTGTAGGTAGCCATAAAGGAAATGCAAGTCAAGACTACACTAAAATTCCATCTTATCTGCCAAAATGACAATTATCAAGAAAACGAATATTGATGGGGATGGAGGGGAAAGGAACTCTAATACACTTCTGGTGGGAATGTCAACTAGAACAATCACTATGGAAATCGGCATCTGTGGCTCACACCTGTAATCCTAGCTACTGAGGAGGCAGAAAACCTGAGCAGAAAAGCCCAGGTAGAAAACTCTGTTAGACTCTTCTCTCAATTATCCACCAAAAAAACCCAGAAGTAGAGTGGCGGCTCAAGTGATAGAGCACTAGCTTGAACACAAAAGCTCTTGGGGCAGCGCCAAGGCCCCGAGTTCAAGCTCCAGGACTGACACACAAAAACAAGAAACAACAAAAAATAGACCTACCTTATGACTCTCCCATCTACTCTTGGAAAAATATCTGAACAAGTGCAAATTAATATACAAGAACATATAAACAGCATACCTGTTTATTGCAGTTCGGTTTAGCCAATAGTGGGACCAGGCAGTATGCCCAACAACTGATGAGTGGTTGGATCAGGAAAGCGTAGTACATATTCACCATAAAATTTTGCTCAGCCATAAAGAAATGAAATTATGCCAGGCGCTGGTGGCTCGCGCCTGTAATCCTAGTTACTTAGGAGGCTGAGATCTGAGGATCACAGTTCAAAGCCAGCCCAGGCAGGAAACTCCGTGAAACCTTATCTCCAATTAACCACCAGAAAACCGGAAGTGGTGCTGTGGCTCAAGTGGTAGAGCGTCTTCCTTGAGCTGAAAGCTCAGGGACAGCGCCCAAGCCCAGAGTTCAAGCCCCACGATCGACCAATAAATAAACAAAGGAAATAAAATTAGGCAGGAAAAATCATGAAACTGAAGATGATCATACTAAATGAGATAAATCAAGCACAAAAAGCAATCTGCCATTTGTTTTGACTCATTTGTGGGCTCTATGCCAAAAGATAGGTATGTTCAGGCATGTATATATGTATAACTACATAAACATATATACTTATTTACACACACAAATTGGGCATGATTGTATATATGGAGCTGCTTACAAGGATAAGAGGGAGAGAGAAAGAGAATGATGGAGGGAGACTAATATCAAGATTCCATGTATCTAGGTATGAAGATTACATCAAGAATCTCATAGAAAGCTAATGAACAATATATGAGAGTGGGTGAGGATAGGGAAAAAGAAAGAAATAGAAGAGATTAATTTGATTAAAATCTAAAATATGCACATGCAAAATACGATGGTGAAACCCCATGGTACAATTAATACACACTTCAAAAAAAGAATGACAGGAAAATGACAGGAAAGCTGAGGGGTGGGAAGGGGAAGTTGAACAGAGAGGGTGAATGAGGGTGAATATAATCAAAGTATTTTACATGCATGTATTAAAATAGAACAATGAAACCTGTTGAAACTTCTAAAAAGGCAGATGAGGTGGTGAGTTTGATGGTGTTCAGTTTTGAAAAGGAAAACTGTGTTATTTGCAATAACAACATGAAAGAAATTAGAGACTGAGGAATGTCATGCTAAATAAAGCAGTCATAGGGCTGGGAAGGTGGCTCAGTGGTAGAGTGTTTGCCTTGCATGGAGGCCCTGGGTTCGATTCCTCAGCACCACATAAGCAGAAAAAGCCAGAAGTGGCACTGTGGCTCAAGTGGTAGAATGCTAGCTTTGAGCTGAAGAGCTGAGGGACAGCATTCAGGACTAGAGTTCAAGCCCCATAACCGATAAAAATAAATAAATAAATAAATGAAGCAGTCATAGAAAGATAAGAATGTATTCACAAAAATGAAATGCAAAACAACTGAACTCAAGGAACTGGAAAGTAGAATTATGCTTGCTGGAATCTGGATGAAGGCAGATGGAGGAAAGGATAGAAAGATGGTCAAAGAGCATAAACCCTTAATTGGACAGGAAAAATAAGTTTTCCTTTTCCTTTGAGATATTTTGTTCAGCATGGGGCCTAAATTGCTGGAAGAGTAGCATCCAAATAGACTCACAACAAAATCTGTGATAAGCAGTCATAATGATTAATATTTTAACTAGTGGGGTTTAATTTTTCCATAGTGTATTTAGAAACCATAGCATCATTTTGCATCCAATATACAAGAAAATATAATATTTGACAATTTAAAATATGTGGAAGTTAGACCTAAAATATAAACATTGTTTAAAATACAGAAAGAGCCAGACACATATACACACAACCAAACTTGCTTAAAGATGGTGTACATGGAGGTGAGAGTCTATGGTGTAGCCCCCTTTGAACAGTTCACTGACGATTCAACAACATAGATACCAAGAAACTGAAACATGTCTGGGTTGAAAGGTGTGAAAACTACAAGAAGGGAGACAGGTAGATGAAAAAAGAAATGGTAGGTGAATGACATGAAATATGATATGTCAGGAGAGAATTCAAATATTGCAGTTCCTTAGAAAGGCCAACCCACCGTCGAACAAAATTATTACCAGGAAATGAGTATTTAAAAGGTGAGGAAGAGGGTGTGATCAAGGAGAGAGGGATAGAATGCAGTGCGGGAAAGGGGAGAATATAGTTGTAAAATTTAATGCACAGCCAACAAAATTATGAAAATTTAGGGAAGGGGTAGTGTTGGAAGGGATGGGGGAGAATAATGACAGGTTTGACATCTATCAAGATGTGTTGTTTTCATACACTGATTTGTTGAATGGCAATTCCTCTGCACAACTACTTAAAGGTAATTTTTTTTAAGATCAAAGAAAAAAAATTAGAAAGAGGAATGGTGGGTGAATACAGCCATAATATTCAGTGTGTATCTGTTAAAACTGCAGTAAGAGACTTGAAGACATGGGTGGGAGGGAGGAAATAGATGGGGAAAGGGCTGTGATAAAAAGAGCAGCAAGATATATTTCATGCATGCATGGACATGTTAAATTGAAACCTCTTTATACAACTATTTAGCATAAAACATAAAAGCATTAATAAACAAAACAAAATTCTTGCATTTATGAAATGTGCATTCTCTATAGAAAGCAGAGGCCTGGGCAACAATGGCACTATCTGAGAGTCTCGTTGATTCTTCAAGTCAAAAGATATCCTCCCATATTTACAAAGGTGAGATCAAATTCACCCCTTTCCCTGTTTTTGAAGGGAAAACAAAGGCTTAAAACACGAGCAAATTCAAATCCAGTTCATTCAAATATTTTCACTGTAATCTTTTAGTCATATTTTAACAACACATGGCTTTTGAGTGAGCATGTCTTAGAAGTTAAGCATGATAAGCATTTTACATGAAAAATTTTACTATTTCTGTAACTTGGAACTTAATTCTCCTTTCAGTTATCGAATATGAGCAGCAGCCTTCACTGGAGATGTCATTACTGTGCATAGTTATTTCTTAAAGTTGCTTAGCAACAATTATTCAATATACAGCTCCTTTCAGCTTTTGTGTTACAATAATTTGAAACACTGAAAAGCGTTACTATTTTAGGTATCTAGCAACGAACCCTATTATTTCTTTATTAAAACAGCACAAGTTGATCCTTTAATTTGTATAAAAATAATAATTTCTTAAAGCTCATCATAATTGCTACTTGATCTCAATACTTCTGGATAATTCTATAGGTTAGTCTCAGAGATGTCCAAACAAGTAACTAGTTGGACTTGTGAATTTGTGTTTCAAAATACTAATCTCAGTAGTCAAGAAACTGAAAATGAAAGGATGAAACACGTACTTAGCTAATTTACCAGCCTCTTCATGCTCTTCAAATTAGATAATTTTTATGAATCTAATTAGATCACAAAAGTCTTACAGTCTCCTGCTTCTATCAGTTCTCCCACCAAAAAATAATTTAGGAGCTGAATGGAAAATGAAAATCCCCTAAAGCATTGTTCACTGAAAAACAACCTTTGGAGACATCAGTATAATTCAATATCACAGGATTGGAAGGAAAGAGCTTAGAAGCAACAAGCATATATTTAAGTCCCCATTGGTCTTTTCTCCCATTTTAGGAAAGCATAGTCTTGGTTTGCATGTTGAACAAGCTTATGAAACATAAATAACTGAACATTGGGAGGAGTTAGATTGTGTTAAAAGACAAAGAAGAGCTAATTAGACTAAATAAAAGACTGTAGTTGCTCCTTAATTTCTAATTAATTTCTGCTAGGTTTGGTTCCTTCAAGATTTGTTCATTGTTTTTAGGTCGCTTTTAATCCAATAGTGGAACTCAACCCCAGGAACTGGTCAGAATCTGCTAGAGAGCTTTCTTAAATGCCAAATTCCCAGAACCTTCTTTTCCCATACAAAGTCTTCATGATGGATGCCAAGTAAACTTTATTTCTTTTAATCTATCATTCTCTGATATTTACCATTTGTAAGGAAATGGAAAGAATTGGAAAAATTATAATAATTGGAGTAACCCAGACCCAGAGAAACACAGGTTGTATGGTTTCCTTCATTTGTGGGAGCTAGAATGTGTGAATAAAACTATAGCACAAGCACACTTTGTGGTATCCAAGCAGTTACAAACAAATTAACTGAAGTATAAGTCAAAGCCCAACAAAATAAGTACCAAGAAATGGGTACTTGCAGGGAGCGGGGCAAGAGGAGAAGAGGAGAATGCAGGAAATTAGTAGAATGCAGGCAAGAATGCATAGTATATGTCACAGAACTGAGGAAAATTAGGGTCAGGTTGGGCAGAAAGGGTGAAGATTTTGAAGGGATAACATAGATCCAGATTCATTGCTTTGTTAAATGGCAAACATTCAACACATAACGTAAAAAGTAAGAAAAGTGAGGGAAGGGTGGGAAGGTGCGGATGTTGAAAGGGGGTGACATGATCAAGAGGCACTGTATTCATAAACCGCTCTGTTGAATGACACCTCCTTTGTACAGCTACTTAAAAAAATAAAAATACACTTAAAAAAATCTATCATTCTCAGTAGTAGAATGCTCTCCTTTAATAAGGTCCAGTAGCCTCATGGTATGTGGGAAGAACTCTGTATCAGGCCATTCATTCTTCCCCCAAAGCCTTTCAGAAGGTCCATTTAGAGATTACATTGTATCCCTCCCTACCCTTATTTTGAAAATTTCCTGCAGAAATTTTTACTGGCTTAAAGATGGAAGTCAGTGCTGCACATGTATAATTCCAAGTATTATAGTCATATAAGCAGCACCTGGTTCAGAATGTAAAACACCATCACCCATGCACACATTTTAATCACATTATTCACAGAGTTGACCATTATTCTAATACTTTATTGTCATTTACTTGTTTTTTTCATATTTTTCCACCAGTGTCTGATCCTCATAGTGTTTTTCAAAAGGGTCTCACAGACTGCCATCCATATGTCCTTCCCTGCTTTATTTGTTGTACTAGAGTTTGAACTCAGAGCCTCATTCTTGCTAGGCAAGTGCTCTTTCACTTGCTTCATGCACCCAACCCTTTTTTTTTTTGCTTTAGTTGTTTTTTTAGATAGGGAAAAACACTTGTTACCTGGGGCCTGCCACATACTTAAATCTTCCCACCTATGCTCCCCAGAGGTAGCTGGGATTATGTATGTTCACAAACACATGTACTCACTTTCTTTGTTGAGATGTGGTAACGCTGACTTCTTTTGTCATGTATGCCTCTTGCTAACTTTTTGCTCAGGCTGGCTTCAAAGTCAGATCCTCCAAATCTCTGATTCCTGAGTAGCTGGAATTACAAACACATACCACCATGCCCAGACTGAAGATAGGAATTTCTTAATCACTTTGGGGCTTTTTGTTTTTGTTTTTTATTTTACCTCCTTCTGAGGTAAATGTCTTCTGCCATTGTGTTATGATTATTCATTCCTTTGTACCCTTAGTCTTGTTTTTTGCATTCTTTACTGATTTTGATGAAGTACCACATTGCTATATTCATATATTTATTTTTCCTTTACAATCAGTGCTTGTGTTTTAAAAGTGCTGTCCTCCAGCAATATTTTGAAGATTTTCTCTAATTTTTTTCCTGCTATTTTCTTGAAGCATTGATTTGCCTTCCTTATCTGATCTTTAAGAAACCTACATATAATTTTAAACACCAAGGATTGTTTTCTCACAAAAAGGCCCACGTGGTGCTGCTGTGGCTCAGTGTTAGAGGACCTAGCTAGAATGTTCAAGGCCATAGGTTCCATCTTCAGCATTGAAAAAATAAAAGTCCCAGATTTACTGAAATATATAGTCTTATATGTCATTTCAGTGTAACTAATCATTGCTATGAAGAGCCTATGTAATAAAAGGCTACACTACCTTATAACTGCAGTTCTCATGAATTAATTCTGCTTTGGGGTTCCATCTTCAGGACTTTGCACATGCTACGTCTGTGCTTGCTCACCAATTACATCCATAGCCCATCGTTCACTAAACTTTCTCTGATACTGGTAAGCTATTTCCTAACTCATCGTTCTTAAAAGTGTTTCCTTAGATCTGATCCTTTGCAATTCTGTCTTTAAATTTTAAGGTTTATAATGAAAATATCTGAAATTTTGATGGTGATTGTGTTGAAACCACAGAATTATTTTTTCTCAAATACCATTTCCTTTTTAAAATCATACGTAGTTTTGCAAAGGAGCTGCCATTCAAAGCAGTTTATAAACACCATGCATCTTGATCAATGTCGTCCCTTTCATCATTCTCCCCCATCCCTCCCAGCCCATCCCTTCCCTCAATTTTCTTAACTTTATAAAATATCCATTGGATTTTTTTTTTTTTTTGTCGGTCATGGAGCTTGAACTGTGGGCTTGGGCATTGTCCCCCTGCTCTTCAGCTCCAGGCTAGCACTCTACCACTTGATCCACAGTGCTACTTCCGGTTATCTGGTGGTTAATTGGAGATAAGAGTCTCACAGACTTTCCTACATGTCTGGCTTAACTGTGATCCTCAGACCTCAGCCTCCTGAGTAGCTTGGATTATAGGTGTGAGCCACTGGTGCCCAGCTTCCTTTGGATCTTATGACTGCATTCTCTTTCATTCATCCCACCCTCCCTTTTCTAGTGCCTGTTTCCTGGAACTGTGAGTTAAGTCTTCCTAAGGGATCACACTGTTCGAATTCAACCATATTTTGGTTAATACATTTATTATTAATGTGCTTATACAATTATGAATGAATTCTAGCTTCCACTTATGAAAGAAAACATGTATCCTTTGTCTCCCTAGGTCTGGCTCACTTCATTAACCTAATTTTTTTTCCAGGTCCTTACATTTCTTTGCAAATAATGCAATACCATTCCTTCTAATGGATGAGTAAAATTCAATTGTGTATATGTAAACCATATTTCTTTGATCCTTCTGCCCACTGAGGGGCATCTGGGCTGATTCCATACCTTGGCTATGGTGAATAGTGCTGTAATGAACATGGTTTTGCTGGTAGTTTTGCTACATCCTAGTTTATAATCTTTTGGATAAATGTTCAAGAGTGAATTACTAATTTTGTTTCATTTTTTTGAAGGACTTCCATACTGCTTACCAGAGGGGTTGAAGCTTACATTCCCACCAACAAAGTAATTGGGTTCCTTTTTGCCGACAGCCATGCCAGCATCTGTTACTGTTTTCTTGATGATGGCCAGAAGGGGTGAGATGGAATATTGGTGTTGTTTTGATTTACATTTCCTTTATGGCCAGAGATGTTGAGCATCTCTTCAAAAATCTGTTGGCCGTTTCTACTTCTTCTACTGAGAAGTCTCATTTGTTCATTTTTTAATTGAGTTACTGATTATTTGAAGATTGCTATAGTAATGAAAACAAGTTGGTATTGGCTCAAAAACAGGCCTGAGGACAATGGAACAAGACTGAGAAATAAACTCACCAACCTATAGCCATCTAATGTTTGATAAGGAAGCCAAAAACATAGGCTAGAAGAAAGACAGCCTTCAACAAATGGGGCTGGGAAAACTGGATATCCATATGCAGAGACATGAAAACTGGATCCCTATCTATCATCTTGTCCTAGTATCAATTCAAATGGATTGAAGACCACAATGTAAGACATGAAACCAAGAAACTATTCCCTGCAGCAATAAGAAAAACATTAAGAACCTCAGCACAGGAAGGAACTTTCTGAGTAAATAGCCAGAAGCTCAGCAAATCAAACAAAGAATTGATCAATGGGATTACATCAAACTAAAAAGTTTCTGCATGACAAAGAACAAGTTAACAGGACAACCTACAGAATGGGAGATCTTTGCTAGCTATATGATACAAAAGCCTAATATCTAGAATATACAGAGCTTAAGAAACTACAGGACTTTTAATGATAAATTAAAATGTATAGAATATTGAATCATCCAATCTTTGAGCATTGAGTGCCTCTAAGTCTTTAGCATCTTTAAATTTTAAATGTTTACAATGTCTACCAGAAAATCCTTGGTTAACTTTTCTGTATTCAGTATTTGTTGACAAAATACTTTTATAACTCTACATGCTATGTTCCAATTAGGTAGAAAAGCAATTTATTTTGTATAGCAATATTTGCATCTAAGAAATGTAATAAACTCTTATTCAAATAATTTGTAAATTCATAAAAATTTCTACACAAAAATGGTATTTTCTGAAAGAGTAGTTTTTGAAAAGAAGTGATGACAGTTATCTTTTCCTCAGTATCAAAGAGAATACTTTCATGGATTCCTTATGTTTGCTGCAGATGTTTGGTGGAAACCCTGTAATTGAATTGAAAAGTGCCTTTCACACTGAGTTTAAGAGTGTTTTATTGGGCCAGGAGCCAGTGGTGCATGCCTGTAATTCTAGCTACTCAGGAGGCTGAGATCTCAGGATTGAGGTTTGAAGTCAGCCTGGGTATAAAAGTCTTTAACCCTTATCTCCAATTAATCACACACACACACACACACACAAAAGTCAGCCTGGGTATAAAAGTCTTTAACCCTTATCTCCAATTAATCACACACACACACACACACACACACATACACACACACGTGCACACATAAGCTTGTCAAAAGTGGAGCTGTAGCTCAAAGTGATAAAGTGATAGGGGGGTACAGTGAGTAATTTTTCCATTCTCAAACTTTATTTGGAGCTAAATATTTGCTGATCTGATCAAGTGAATTAGAGATTCTGCCTCTTTATTCTATTGTCTGGAAGAACTTTAATTTAGCCCAGAATATTTCATAGTGCTAAAAAAGTTACTTAGGCTTGGATTTTTCTTTCTGGAAATTCTTTATCGATTTAATTACTTTCATGCCAATGAACTATCCTTTAGACTAACCATCATGTTTTTTTAAAATGTGTCTTTTCATGGGGCTTGAACTCTGGGCCTGGGCCCTGTCCCTCAGCTCTTCAGCTCAAGGCTAGCACTCTACCACTTGAGCTACAGAGCCACTTCCGGTTTTCTGCGTGTTTATTGGAGATAAGAGTTTTACAGGCTTTCCTGCCTGGGCTGGCTTTGAACCACAATCCTCAGCTCTCAGCCTCCTGAGTATCTAGGATTACAAGTGTGAGCCACTGGTGCCAGCTCAGTGTCTTTTGTTCTTGTAAAGGTATGTATTCTTGTCTTTTCTTCTTGATTAAATTTTCCAGGAGTATATCACTTTTATGTACTATGAACGGAGTGGGCACTTCATTAGGCAGGGCATAGGTCTACAAGCACATTAGCTGGATCATATGATGAACGTTTTACTTTTTGAGGAATGTTTTCTGCAATGTTTATAGGGTTTTATATTCTCACCATGAAAGAACCAGGGTTCCAATTCCCTTTCTTGCTAATATTTGTTATCTTAGGGGACTGTTATTAGTAGCCAACTGGTGGTTGTGAAGCAGTATCTCACTGTGGTTTTGATTTTTATTTCCTAATGACTGATGATGTTGAATATTTGTTCTTTGGAGACCTTTCCACAGTAGACTTTTACCTGGTGCTTTTGTGTGTGTTGTCTTTTGGGGGAGTCATTTGTCTTTTTGTTGGTGAGGTATAATGTTCATTATGTATTCTAGATACAAAGCTTAATAAATACAATTTGCAAGTACCTTTTCTTATTTGGTAGTTTGTCACTTTCTTGATACTTTCCTACAAAAGTTCTAAATTCATGAGGGCTGGGAAGGTGGCTCAGTGGTAGAGTGCTTGCTCTCATGCATGAGGCCCTGGGTTCAATTCCTCAGCACCACATAAACAGAAAAAGCCGAAAGTGGCACTGTGGCTCAAGTGGTAGGGCACTAGCCTTGAGCAAAAGCAGCTCAAGGACAGTGCCCAGGCCCAGGCCCAGAGTTCAAGCCCAGACCACAGAAAACAAAAAAACAAAAACCTTCTAAATTCTGATGAAGTCAACTTTTGGTGTTTTTTGTTGTTGTTGTTGCTACTGCACAGGCATTTTTATCATCTCTAAGATTCCATATTTTTTTCTAAGAGTCTTTAGACTTTGTGGTTTTAGCTACCTCATTTCCATTTTAAGTTTGTTTTTGTATGTGTATTTCATTACTAACAATTAGGAAAGTATAATCTCATTCTTTTGCATGTGGAAATCTCATTTTCAAAAAAAATTGTTGAAGAGAATATTCTTTCCTCCATTAAGGCATATGCACATTTAATGTATATTTTATTTTTTGATTTTATAAATTTATAAATCAACTTTAGTACAAAACAGTTTTTAACTTCCCCAACTATTTGAACTATAATTATATTTTTCAAAGCAAGTGCCAATAATTTAATTTAAAGGGTCATTTGTTTTACACACTGTGGAAACATACTTGGTATTACCTATTATGCAGATGATAGCATGATATTGAATCTTAGTGAATAAATAGTGTTCAGAAGGAAATATTCTAAATGATAATATGTACTATTACAGTAGAAATGATGAAACTTTCAGAATGACAACATGTCTAATAATAAACTTGTTGGAATTATATACCCATCATTATAGAGATCTATTTAACCTATGAAGTTAAAGAAACTCCCTAAGGGTAACAGAATACCATTTATAACAAATTTATATACAAGTAAATTATCAGTAAAATTTGTTCATTTTTAAGCTTTTCTTGTTTAGACCAAAAATAAATGTCCATCTAGCACCTACTGCTATTTCACTAATGTCATAACACGCTCCAATATGCCTACTAGTGATTTTGATCCATATATTTCATTTGTATACATTAAAAGTAAAGAAAAAATATTCAAAACTGAAATAATAAACTTTAGTTATTCTCAATACATTTATACATTTTAAATACATAATATATTTTAAAGCCAATGATAAGTGAGATAAGTGAAATAAGTTCTAGGTTTTATGTCTTGTTAAACTTTATTGTATTTACTAACATGTCGGCTTTGAAGAATCAGGAAGACTAAATTGCCTATTGGGTTTAGTAGCTTCTTGCATCAGTTCCTGCAACTGTCCAATCTGCTCATCACTAAAGTCATTAAGTCTTTCTTCTGGGAGAGAAGCGCCAAAACATGCTTTTCCAGTAGAATTTTGTCTGTTATCTTTAGCTTGTTGCCATAACACTGCTGCGTATACCTAGTAAAGGAGAAAGATAAATTAAGGTCATAGAAATCAAATTAAAGGAAAACCTATGCTCTAATTTCAAGTCAGCTATTTTCCTTCATCACTTAATTTTCTGCATTTGGTTAAAAAGATACCTATACCATTCAGTGATCATTTCAAATATGCCTCATATCAATACTTTAGGGGGTTTGATACATTCTTAACCTTCAAGTAATTGACAGAAGGAACCATGGCTTTAGAAGCATGTGTGTTCCAGCCAAAATCATATGTAAAACTGAGCACACACAAGTATACAAATACTCCTGGGGCTACGCTTTCATCAGATTTCAAAGGGGTATCATAAGTCCTTAAGTTTATAAATGGGTCTTAAAATTCATTAAGTCTATTCCCCTGCTATTCAATTAAAAATTTATAAACATGTCAATTTAGTCCTCAATATTTAACAATCATTTTCATCAGGAAAACAATCTAGTTTTTCCATGTAATTTTGTTCTTAATGCACTCAGCACAGCACTATGAATAAGGCTGCTGCACATTTTATCATTGCTAGATTGCCAATATCACTGAAATAGCTTTAATTCTAATCCAAACATTCATTTGGATTGGAAGTGATATTTTCTTCATGCTTTACAAAAATCCATTTCATAAAATAGCAAAACAACATTGCACATACTACTAACTTTCTAAATTCTACTAAGTAATGCCCTAGATACTTAAGATTTCTCAGTTCTCAGGACTGCTGCAATATTTGGTAATTTGGGTAATTTTTTGTTGTGGAGCAGGGGAGCTTTTCTTGCATTGCAGGATGTCTCACAGGAGCCCTGTCAATAACACCCTTCCCTCTAACCTTCGTAGTCAAAAATGTCTAAAAACATTGCTAGTGCCCCCTGCAAGGCAAAATCACCTCTGGTTGTTAACAAATAGTATGCATAAGAATATTCACTGAAATATCGCCTTACCAGCAATCTAACTGTACTTCACAAGTACTCTGAAATTTATGCAAACAGTGACCTATAAAGAATTAGCAAATGAACTAAATGTCTATATACCAGCATTTCTTAAAAGCAGAACCTAAAAAAGCAGCCATAAAGAAGTTATTCATTTGCAGAAATGAAAAACTGATTCTCAAATTCACATAAATATAAAGTGGTCTTGAATACCTAAAAATAATCTTGAATAAGAGCAAAACTGGAAGGTTCACATGAATTTCAAAACAATATAATTGAACTGAATTCATAAACAAAATATATGGTTTACTGTCAAGTCTATTCAATGAATTTTGGAAAGCAGCAAAAGGGATTAGTTCTTTTTGTTTTTGTTTGTGCAAGGACTTAGGGTGCTCTAGGGTGCTATGCCTCTACTTCTGGCTTTTTGCTGGTTAACTGGAGGTAAGAGCGTCTAGAGAATTCAACTGCTCCTCGTGGCTTTGAACCTCAATTCTTAGGTCTCAGCCTCCTGAGTAATTGGTATTACAGGAATGAGCCACCAGTACCCTAGCTCCTCCTCCACTCTCCCGCCCCCTTCCCTCCATCCTTTCTGAAGTAAGATACCATTTGGTCTTAAAAAGAAACTAGAATTTGGACAGTAATCAGTAGTGGCACCAAATGAGGTATCAGAGGAGTTTGGGATATTTACAACAACTGTAAAATGAAAAGGAGAAAAAAGAGAGCTACTGATGGAGGACCTCAAATTCTACAAAGAAAATGAAAAAAAAATCTAGCTCACCCTCAACTATGCATGTCAGGATGGAGTCAAGCTACCTAGCAAAAACAAGATGAGCAAAATAGATACTTCAGTTGCTCTTTTGGCAAAGAAAACACAGTTTATAGCTTGAATTCAATTTAATTATTTGCTAAAATAAAACATAAAATACACATTGGAAGAACACAGAAGGATAATGATTCAGGGACAAGTCCAAAATTACTAGAACTATGACGTGAACCAGACAGTAGAATCAGCAGAAAAGGATTTTAAAGAAGCTACTACAAAAAAAAAAATGTTCAAGTATATAAAAGAAAATATGGCCATAAAATAAGCATTTGAGAGATCTCATTAGAGAATAAGAAACTCTACAAACCAAAAATATACTCTAGAATTAAAAAAACACACAGCTGTAATTTTTAAAAATCACTTAATAACAGACTGGAGATGAAGAATGAAGATTTATAAACTTGAAACCATATCAAGAGAAATCATCCATCCACTCATAAAAAACAAAGAAAAATGATTACACATGCATCAATAATCTCTGAGACAATGCCAGTGTTTATAAATTCTTTCTTTGTAAGTTCCTCTTTCAGGTATTTATAATTAATAACAGTAATCCATTTTTAATAATCTTATGTAGAAGTACCTATCACCTATACCAAAAAAAATTTAACTGTACCTAATAAACATCTACTTCAAACTCAATTTACAGAAAGAACAGGAGATATAATAAAGTATTAAACATTCCCATCAGAGTGATCATTAAAATTCAAAATATGAAAAACTATAAAACCTCAGTCTTAGAAGACTGAAAAACTCATGCCTTTACAATGAAGAAACCAAGAAAATACCACCTCAACCAACTGATTAGGGTAAACATCACAAGTAAAGAGTTATGTTGCTCTCACATAGCTCCCGATCATCAAACACTGGGAAGGGTTTAAAACCTGAACTGACTTTTTCCCAGGAATGCACAATGTCTTTCTAATGATGACAATCAAACAAACCTAAAGAAAAGGGCACTCAACCAGTGACGCTTATGCTGAAATCTGAATGATTTCTGATCAGAGGGGGTACAGACAAGAGATGCTCCTTCTATAATGGTTATTACGATTCAGATTTTTAAAGAATTTCTTTGCAGGGTAGATTCTAACGTATTTTTACATAAAATTGATATGTTTCAGTATTTCTTTGAAATGATCTGGAGAAAGAAAGGAGGTAAAAGTACAGATGAAACAAGATTAGCCACAAGATGGACCGTTTAAGCCACTTGATAGATACATGGTAGTAAGTTACATTTTCTGAACATCTTTATATGTTGTAAATTTTCCAATTAATTTAAATAAATAAAGTTCCCGTTAACATTTAAATATTTCCCATTAATTTAAGAAAATATATATACATATATGGATATGGTTAATATGTATGATATACACACATATCTATATCACATAAAGTAGAAACAAATTTAGGAGAACAGAATTAACTATGTAAGAATATCACTCATCTAAAATTGAATCACTTCTAAATTTCACCTGTGAGTTTGAATTTTATCTACAAAGCTCCCTCAGTGCTGAACAGCAAATGATAGCCTAGTCTAACCGCAGGCCTGTAACTCTATACAAAAAACCTTATACTGCTTTATCAACCTGAAAATCATAGTTGGCAGAATTACTTGTTTCATTCAATGAGGAATACAGGATGTCTTCAAAGCTATATTTAAATTACTTTCTGTGAATCAGCAAAGAAAAAAAGCATACAGTGTTTTAGTCAGATTCAAACATTGTTCTTTGTCATCTCCACCTCTAAATTACCACTCAATTGTTTCACTGGACATTCATCAGGTTCAAACAAATAAAAGAAATAGAATGGAGGACATCTTTTCTCAATCCTGAGACCTTTATATTCCAATGAGGTCATAACAACCACTTGTCTTAATCTTGTTTGCCTCCTCTTCTCTGTTGCTGACAACCAACTTCTGCAATGTTTCTCCTACCACTCTAGTAAGTGTTCATTAGAGAACAAACTAAGGTTTTTTAGTGAAGAAAGACTGTATTTATTAAAATTTTTCTTCTTAAACACCTTCACATTATTATAATTTTAACTATAAATATCTTTTTTTTTGTCAGTCATGGGCTTGAACTCTGGGTCTGAGTGCTGTCCCTGAGCTTTTCAGCTCAAAGCTAGAGCTCTACCACCAGTTTTCTGGTGATTTACTGGAGATGAGTTTCACGGCCTTTCCTGCCCGGGCTGGTTTTGAACCTTGGTCCTCAGATCCCAGCCTAAGTAGCTAGGATTATAGGTGTGAGCCACCAATGCCTGGCTACAAATGTCTTTAAATCTAAACAAGACATTTAGATTTTACAGGAATTTCTTCAGTAAGAGAAAAATTTCAGAATTCTCACTTTATAACATAGCTAGTGAATATTAATTTGATTTACTTTGTATATCACTAAATGAGCACATAATATGAATCACTAGATTTGTGAATCAAATATATACAACCGGTATATAATAATTAAGACTGATTGGTTCAGAAAAACAAATTTGGACCATAATTTTTTTACAATGCCAACATAGAACAGAGTTGGAAAGAAAAGAATAGGATTTGAATTTGATATGGTGACAGGGAAATAGAAAGCACAAAAGTCATAGAAAAATCAATACATTTCAGCATTGAAAGTATGAGTAACAAGTAAAACAGGGCAGAAAAGCCCCTGCCCATTAATATATCAAATAAATACAGACAGGTAATATCAGTCTACTATGGAACAGTAAGCAACAGTTATAAAGAATAGTCAAGAATGAACTGACAAAAATCTTTCCAAGACAATTTATAAATCAACCTATAGAACACTGAAATATTACTTTATTTGCATGTATAATAGAACATTATTTATACATGACAAGAGAAAGGCCAGAAAGATGGACAATAAATTTTGACAAGTAGTCTTTTACATCTTGTTCTGAATGTCTCACTTTGTGCACTTCTTTTTAAAATAACAATATACCCATTTAATGTTTATGCAATTAAATGAATGGAAAAGAACACAGAAAAAAACTAAAGAAAACCTTTGAAATGTACAGGTTGAAACTCTGGCTTCCTATGACTTGTCTTAATAGCAGACACCAAATCAATTTATTATAATTAATTAATATGAACCCAAGGGTTATTAAAAGTCACTTTTTTTAAAAAAAAATCATCTGTCTAGTATTTGTTTTCCTTTGTTTTTTTAAGCAAAATTGTAATCAAATGGCCCAAATGTAAGTTAGAATATTTCAACTGCAAGAAAATATGATAAATGAAATCCAAACTCTCAAATTCTATAAAGGGAAAATCATAATACATATTCATATTCATAATCTTCCTAATATCATATGCTGCCTTTTAATAATGACATCAATAGTCTAACATTTTTGAGCACACTTTTAAAGTCATCAGTTATAATTTAAGAAAATGTGTAATACATAATATCAATACATTACAAATCTGACAGTTGTTTCATATTTTATAGATAATAAGTTTCCTTGACAGTATAACATTTTTTCAAATTAGATAATAAAATTCTACCCAAAAGTTTTCACATACCGTAATTAGAATTAGTCTGAAGAACTGTGTGATCAATATTACTAGTTTCCTTAAAAGAGTTAAGTGTTAAGCACATACTAGTGTTGCCATCCTGATAATTTACTAGAAAGCTAAAAATAACAATATTTTCTATAGTTTTGGTAAGTTACTTGTACTCCTTCACATAAACTCCCCAACAGAAAGACAAATATTTGATCTAGGAGAAAAAAATTACCTTTCTCCAAAAATGTATTCAATCACTTTAAGAACTTATTTAACAAGATGGAATCAACAAATTTAGTGTGTAGGTTTCCCTAGAGAACTGATTAAGAATGCCATGCCTCCATTAGGAGTAAAAACAACAAAATACCCATTCCAGCAAGAAATGTAAAAGTTACCAGAATCACAATAACTAAATCCAAAGACACCCTCAGGATTTGAAATATATATGCTCAAAGTATTAACACAGACTCTCACCGTGCCACAGTGGCAAAGATCATAAATCTGGTTTCTCAGATTTTCAGATCTTTTGAACAGATTTCATAATTTTCAAATACCCGAACAGAATACAAAACAAGGTGGAGAGTATCACTGGAGTCAGTTTTACAGATTCCCTTGTGCACTGCAGTAAACAAAACTCAAGATTCACCTATGATTCTAAGTTTCAGCAAAAGGTGTGTTAGTTGCTACTTACAGCACAGAAAAAGAAAATAATAAAAGTATATGGGAAGTTATTGGTTAAGAAAGTAGAAAGGAAATGTTACATGAGATCGAGCTCACAAATACTCTTTATTCTTCTCTAATCTGAATTTGGCATGTCCTTGACATCAGACATACACAGACTAAAAAGCTGTAATATCAGAAATGAAAAGTCAGTGCAAATGAGGACATTCCTGTTCATGAAATTCATTGCAACGTTTCTAAAATCCTAATAGCATTGTACTTGAGGTACATTGTACTTGAGAGGTGCATTGTCCTTGAGCTTAATGTATCTTACTTAAAAGTAATTCTTAACTGGGTGCCTGTGTCTCACACCTGTAATCCAAGCTACTGAGGAAGTTGAGATCTGAGGATCACAGTACAAAACCAGCCCGGGGCAAGAAAGTCCATGAAACTCTTACCTCAAATTAACCACCAGAAAACTGGAAGTGGTGTATTGTGGCTGAAAATGAGAAAGCACTGACCTTGAATAGAGCATCTCAGGGATAGTGCCCAGGCCCTGAGTTGAAGCTCCATGACCGCCAAAAAGAAAATTAATATTTTAAAGAAAAGTGACTTGCTGGGCGCAAGTGGCTCACACATGTAATCTTCGCTACTCAGGAGGCTGAGATCTGAGGATCACAGTTCAAAGCCAGCCTGATCAAGAAACTCCATGAGGGGCTGGGAAGGTGGCTCAGGGGTAGAGTGCTTGCCTTGCATGCATGATGCCCTGGGTTCGATTCCTCAGCACCACCTAAGCAAAAAGAAAAAAGCTGGAAGTGGCGCTGTGACTCAAGTGGTAGAGCGATAGCCTTGAGCTGAAGAGCTGAGGGATAGCGCCCAGGCCCAGAGTTCAGGCTCCAAGACCGGACCCCCCCCAAAAAAAAAACAACCAGAAAAGAAACTCCATGAGACTCTTATCTCTACTTAACCACCAGAAAACCAGAAGTGGTGCTGTGGCTCAAGTGGTAGTGTGCTAGTCTTGAGCTGAAGAGCTCAGGGACAACTCCCAGGTCCAGATTTCAAGACCCATCTCTCTCTCTCTCTCTCTCTCTCTCTCATACACACACACACACACACATACACACACACACACACACACAAAAGAAAGGTAACTCTTATCCTCTAAAAATATATTCATGAGGCTAATTTTAAAAATCAGTTACTAATGATTAGTTTTCTGTTCATTTAAAAAATATCTGAGCTAAATGGACTATTTGTAAACTTCAGGTTTTACAGAGTAACTTTTCTTTATGATTTATATCAATAAGTTTTATAATTATGTTACAGATACTAAATCTATAATACTATTCCCATTAACACAGGGTATTAAAAAAATGTTAACAGTGTTAGCCAGCATTCAATGATCTGGGCCTGTATTTATAGCACAGTAATGGTATCTACACTGCCTACCTCACAGGACTGTGGTAAGAATTAAAATGGTAGTTTCCTTCCTTCCTTCCTTCCTTCCTCTTCCTGCCTGACTTTTATCTTCCTCCTCTTCCTCCTCCTTGTCTTCCTTTTTTGTTTTTTGGCAATACCAGGGTTTGAACTCAGAGCTTGCTTAACTGCACACTGAGCCACACCATAAGCCCCATTTTGTGTTGATTTTTTTTATTGTGAAAATACCATACAAAGGGGTTACAATTACATAGGCAAGGTAATGAGTACATTTCTTATCAAGCACTGTGTTGAATTTTTTTGGAGATGAGCCTCAGACTTTTTCACCCATGTTTGGCTTCAGACTACAGTCCTTTGGATCTCTGCCTCCTGAGTAGCTAGGGTCTACAGTAGTTCCTTTGTAAGTCACTGGTGCCTGGCAGGTCAGTATTTTTAAAGGTATCTGTACCCAAGCTGTACAACTCTGTAAAATTCCAAATTCTCTTGTTATTTTCCTGATGGTGTGTATCTCTGTGAGTTTTTGCTTACCTCTTTGGAATTCTCTACTCATGGTTGGCTTCTCATCCCTCTTGTCAATTGAAACAGCTCTTCCTCAGAGAGGCCTTTCTGATTAACTCACCTATTCAGCTTTATTACTCTTTCTCAGTACCTTACATCTTCATCTTACATTATCTGCTTTTCCTCATCTGCAAAGGCCATGAAAAATAGGGATATCAGTTTTCTTGTTACTGAATGTCTGTCATCTAGCATAGTAATTGGAACAAAGACAATAATGACCATGTTAGTGATGGCCAAATGAATGTTGTCACAGGCATTACTCAAAGTCTAACTGAGCAAGCACAGGAGGAAAGGAAAGAAGAAAAACTTAGGAAAACAGAATGGCAGGGACAACAATGCATCTCTCTATACTTTCTCTTAATATAAATGGGCTGAATTCGCCAATTAAAAGAAAACGAACTGA
>NW_012267443.1:291254-323789 GCF_000151885.1 Dipodomys ordii
AAAAAAGCCCAGGACCAGATGGATTCACAGCAGAATTCTATAAGACCTTTAAACAAGAACTAATACCCATACTCCTCAAGCTCTTCCGAGAAATAGAGAAGGAGGGAGCTATCCCAAACTCATTCTACGAAGCCAATATCACACTCATCCCCAAACCAGGCAAAGACCCAACCAAAAAGGAGAATTACAGGCCAATTTCCTTGATGAACACAGATGCAAAGATCCTTAACAAGATTCTAGCTAACAGAATCCAGAAACACATAAAAAAATAATACACCAAATGAATGTTGTCAAAAACTGACCAAAAACAATTGCTACAGAAGCATAGGCAATATTAACTACTTAATTTTCATAAGTTGAAAGCTTGTGAAATGTTTAATCTTCTAGATTTTTTTATAAAGATCAACAATTTAAGATTACATCATATTTGTAAAGCCACAGTGGTGGGAAGACAAATTTCCCATTTCCAATTTGAATTTTCAAGTTAAAATGTTATGTTTGGCAAGAAATACAGTTATTTACTTTGTGTGAAATAGCAAGCTCACTTCATTTGTTCTAGAGAAAATGTCAGACTAATAACTATGAGTTTTTCTTTCAGGTGAAAATAGTATAAAATGAAAGAGTGACTAATTTAGCTTTGCAAGTCAAATATTTGCACAAGCCTATTTGCTCAAGACACCTGCCATATTTTGGTACAAAGCAGAATTGCCTTAGGAGTTCTTTCTACTTCTCACGGGATTTTTTAAAGATATGTACTCAAAAGTCCACATTTAATAAAATCAATGTGTACAGTTTCACCAAGCATGGTCTATAAAAAATGTAATACTTGTCTTTAAAAAAATGTAATTCTGGTCTTTAAAAAAAAATGCAAGTGCAGAGCAGTGCTGTTGTCATAGCCTGGGTCTGGACTTAATCACCTGCAGTTTTATCCATCATGGATTTCCCACCATCAGCTGCTCTTCTAGAACACAACCTTTCCTGTGATTTTCAGGGACATCTAGTTTCATTAAATGTCCTTGCTTTGAAAAAGATAACTTCTGCCTCCATATATCTAGAAAATAATGCATGCCCATATTTCACCCTAGAGATGAACTGCTTTTATTAGTATATGAAATGTTTGAGAAGTCCTAAAGAGAAAACAAAACTATTAAATTTGTGTAACATAAAGCTGTCTATAGAATGTTTTAGATAAGCTGGGTGTTATGGCTCACACCTGTTATCCTAGCTGCACAGGAGGCTGAGATCTGAGGATTACAGTTCAAAGCTAGCCTGGGCAGAAAATTCCCCATAAGACTCTTATCTCCGGGCTGGGAAGGTGGCTCAGTGGTAGAGTGCTTGCCTTGCATGCCTGAGGCCCTGGGTTCGATTCCTCAGCACCACAGAAGCAAAAAGAAAAAACGCGGAAGTGGCGCTGTGACTCGTGGTAGAGCGCGAGCCTTGAGCTGAAGAGCTGAGGGACAGCAGCCAGGCCCAGAGTTCAGGCCCCAAGACAGGACCCCCCTCCCCCCAAAAAAGACTCTTATCTCCAATTAACCACCAGAAAACCAGAAGTAGCTGTGGCTCAAGTGGTAGAATGTTTGCCTTGAGCTGAAGAGCGGAGGGACAGCACCCAGGTCCAGAGTTCAAGGAAAAGGAAAAAAGAAAAAAGAATGTTTTCAATTTTTAGATAGATTTTTCAAAGCACACAATTGAGAAAACAATATAATAACTAGAAGTTTTCATTTTAAAAAATTTCAACCTGCTTCAACAAAAGAACCCCTCAATTTTTTTGACTTTGTTTTTTTTTGGGGGGGTGGGGAGGCTGTTTCTGAAAATTGACCTCAGGGCCTCATTGTTGCACAGGGCTGTTTTGCTCATGGTTGGCCCTCTACTCCTTCAGCCATACACCTGTCCAGATTTTCTGCTGTTTAATAGGAGAATGGAGTCTCTTGAATGTTCTCCCTGGCCTGGCTTTGAACTAAGATCTTCAGCCTTCGAGTTCCTGAGTAGCTATGATTATAGGCATGGGCCACTGTCATCTGGCTGATTTGCATTTTCCTTTCATTAAATGATTACTATAGCTGCCGATTATTCACATGCCATATGATTTAACAGCCATATGTGAAGAAGAGGGGAAAAAAACAGTCAAAATGACTGTGTGGCCACTTTGGTGGAGCTATGAAACAAATGAAAAGGGGCAAATGACTATTTGGATAAAACTAATTAACAAGAACACCTAAAAAAATACCTCACTGAAAATATTAGAACAAAAGACCTCAATAAAAACTAACACAAGCAAAAACACTACAATTTTAAAAAGAACAATGGTTAGAAAATTCAGATTCACCTTGCATGACACTATTTGACATCCTTGAGTAGAAAAAGCTAATCCCATGCCTGAAACTGTTTTGCAAATGGAGTACAAGCCTAGCAGAATGTAAACCTCAACAGGACTAACTTGGGAAGGCCAGATATACATGGATTGCAATCTCAAAACAAACAAACAAGAAGAAGAACAAAACTGAAGATAGTAGAAGATGGAAAGACCTCTCGGACTCACATATTGCTAAAATAATATTCTGAAATTGACTTTAGTACTGAAAGCAATCTAAAGACTTGGTACAATCCCAAAACAATCATAAAGATATTCTTCACAGATACAGAAAAAAAATCTTAATGCATATCTAAGCACAAAAGACCAATAGCCAAATAGCCAAACTAATTCTGAGCAAAATGAAGGTAGCATAATTCCTGACTTCAGATTATACTACCAAACCATCATAATAAAAACAGAATGGTACTGGCAGAAAAATGGACACACAGGACAATGGAAGAGAATAAAGGACACAGAAATAAGTATACATTACTACTGTTATTTTCTTCTCAACAAAAGCAAACATTAGAGAAAAGATAAATAATGCTGGGGAAACTAGAGATACGCTGAGAGAAAACTAAAATGAGGCCCCTGACTCACTCCCACCTTGTACATAAATGAATTCAAAATAGGTTCAAGACTTCAGTATGAGATAAAACTTTAAACAGAACTCTAGTAGCTCAGGAAGTTAAGAGCAAGAACTGACAAATGGGACTGCAGCACATTATGCAAGAGACTGAAACTAGACCCCTCTTATCCTGCACAAAAATCAACTCAAAATATATCAGAGATCTCAATGTAAGACATGAAACCCTGAAATGACTATAGATAAAGCTCCAGAATATATGAGTAGGTAATTATTTTCTGGATAAGACTGTAATTACCCAGAAAATAAGAGCTAGAACGGGCAAATGTCACTTTACTCATGATATCTCAACCCTTACCCCGAGTTTGCCTGTGTGTGCCCCTTGTCCTCTATATAACCTGGTCCTCTGTTGGCAGACCAAATCCAAGTGTTCGATTCACTTGACATATTTTACATGAGAAACTGCCAATTCAGGATTGTCATTTACATATCAATCTCTTCAATATCACAAAAACATGCAGAACTTGATCATTTCAATGGATTAATTTACCAACCTAAAGGTCAAAATTCAGGTCCTGATTTATCCTAATAAGGATATTGTGGTGAATATAAACATATCTCCATAAGTTCTTACTTAACAAAGTGCAACTTAGTTTGGGACATAAACCAAAACTTAGCCACACATTTCGGTAACAGAGGAGTTTCAAGTCTTACCAAAGACCAAGTTTCACCCAGTAATAGGCAAGCTACTCATCACCTCATCCGCAAATAAAGCAAACATTCATCTCACCTGTGTACATGAGATAAAAGAAAAAAAAATCCAACTAAAAACCGAATTAAAAAGTATACATAGGGCTGGGAAGGTGGCTCAGTGGTAGAGCGCTTGCCTTGCATACATGAGGCCCTGGGTTCGATTCCCCAGCACCACATAAGCAAAAAGAAAAAAATCCAGAAGTGGCGCTATGGCTCAAGTGGTAGAGCGCTAGCCTTGAGCTGAAGAGCTGAGGGACAGCGCCCAGGCCCAGAGTTCAGGCCCCATGACTAGACTAAAAAAAAAAAAAGATAAAAAAAAAAAGTATACATAGACACTTCAACTGAGCAACAAACATAAAAAAAAAGTTCACCATCACTAGCCATCAGAGGAATGTAAGCCAAAATCACAATGATATACTCACTCCAATTAGAATATTTATCAGAAAAATAATAAATACTGGAAAGGATGTAGAAAAACAAAATTCTGTAGACTGTGACTAGGAACGTAAATTAGTACAACAGTATGATATGCCTTTAAAAAGTTTTAAAGTCAGGTGTTTTCTTTCTCAGGATTGTTCTGGTTGTTCAGGATCCTGTGGTTCAATGCCTTGAGCCTGTACGTAAGTGCTCTACTACTGAGCTACAGCCCCACCACTTATTTCTACGAGGAATCTCCATATGAATTGGCCTCTCTTTCTGAACATATCATGCCCTTTTAATTACTGTAGTTCTGCAATATGTTTTTAGATCTTTAAATGGGATGTTTCTAGCTTTCCACCCCCCTCAAGATTGTTTTGATTGTCCAGGGCCCTTTGTGGTTCCATACAAATTTTAGGATTAGCTTTTATATCTGTAAAAAAAAAAAAAAAGTCATGAAGACTTTTAACAGGGATCTATAAATAGCTATGAGTAGTTATAGACATTTTGACAATCCTTATTCCTCTAATCTATTCTGGGTCATTTAGCATTATTTTTGTCTTTAATTTCTTTCAGCAGTGTTTTGTTCAAAAAACAAATCTTGAGCTTTCTTAGTTTTCCCTCAAGTATTTGATTCTTTTGCTATTACTATCAATAAAATTATTTTGCTAGTTTTCAGATAGTTATTAGTGCATAGATGCATGACTGATCTGCCAGTTATTCAGTGGAGTCTTGTGGGTTTTTACATGTAAGATAATGTCATCAGCAAGCAAAATCATTTTCTTTCTTCCATTCTGATCTGATGGCTTTTATTTCTTAATCTTCTACTTGTTTTGTCTAGAACTTTCATATATGATGAAAGTAGTGCTGAGAGTGGACATCCTCACAACACAGTTTTTCATCACTGAGTACTAGGCATATGGCCTTATTTTGTTAAGGCAAACTATGATTTTAAACAAAGTGAAATCAGAACCACCACAGATACTAAGTCTTATCAATTAAGTTTATAGAAGAATAAGAAAAACATTACATAGACCAGGCTGAATGCTAAGCCAAGGAACCTACCAGGCTTCTCTAATTCTTCCTCTCTCATTCCCTGGTTTTGTAAGGTTATATAAAGACAATAAGACAAGAGACATGGAGATGCTATCATCGTATGGTTCCTGTATTCTTTAACAAATATATCTATTCCACTAAGGCTAACCCTTGATTCCAAGGGGTATATCTAATCTGCACTGAATACAGATAAAACAAGATCTAATATTCATATAACAGAAGATGAACTTTTTTTTCCTGTCAGTCATGGGGATTGAACTCTGGGCCTGGGCACTATCCCTCAGCAATTCAGCTCAAAGCTAGCTCTCTACCTCTGGTTTTCTGGTGGTTTATTGGAGATAAAGAGTCTCCAGACTTTGCTGTCTGGGCTGGCTTTGAACCCCAATCCTCAGATCTCAGCCTCCTTAGTAGTTAGGATTACAGGTGTGAGCCACCAGTGCCCGCTAGAACAGGAACATTTTATATACATATCCAAAATTAACTTTTTAACATTAAAATTAACTTAACATTGCTATACTGAATTAGTAGCTATACAGATTGTTAGCGTTATCAAAACCAACATGCTAAAATAAACACTTTTGGTGCCTCTGCTTTCAATCATATTGTCTGTAATATATGCTTCTTCTCTAATTAAAAAGAAAGTCAATGCTTTCGTATAATACACTTAGGGAGCAATTAAAACTACCATGATTATAGCCTTCCATTTCCAGTCTAATTATGGGCATATTTTTTTAAAAGAATATAAAGATCACTAGAGGAAAATTATGTTGAAATTCCCAAGGGTTAATCATTCAGTCTATACTATATTTTAAAATACAATTTTGAAATTTAATTGAGTTTTTTGGTAGTTCCAAATAATTAAAGCCCATATCATACCATCCTGGTAATTAGCAAAGAACATTGGAATTTTTTCATAAATTTCATCTTTTTACCTGGGAATATACAGATCTGTACATAGTATTAAATATGAGAGAAGACTGAAAGGAAAAAGAAAATGAGAAGAAAGAGAATAGAGTAAAATTAGTTTATTTGAAGTATTTAGATAGTAGAAAGTCGACTCAACAGAGATTCAGAAGCTTGACAAAGAAAAAGTTAACAGTAAATAAAGATGACATTGACTATAGTTATGTACCTTTAATGGCTGGATACACATTCTAAGAATTATGCTCTTAGTTATCATGTACCCCTGCAAAGTCAGATGGCCACAACATAACCAGGCAACAAAATCCTTTTGTACCAACATCATACAGTTAGCTCGGCATTGACCAAAGTGCACCACAGCACATTACTATACTCTATACTCAGTTCTTTCTCGGTTCTTTTAGTAAAAATGAATGGTCCTCATAAACCCAAGAAGGTAAACACTGCTGTTTTGGCTTTTGTTTGGGTGAGTTGTTCTTGGCAGTACTGTGGTGTGAACTCAGCCTTCCTGCTCACTGAACAGGTGCTATTAACAGTTAAGCCACATGTCCAAACCTTTTTCTGTTCATAATTTTTGAGAAGCAGTCTTGCTTTCTGCACAGGCACACACTTGGGCACCAACACCTGGGAGCCAGCCACCTATGTTAGGCTTCCTGATAGCTTAGATAACAGGCACATACTACCACAACAAGCTCGTGATTGAGGTCTTGCAAACTTTTCTTTCTGGGCTGATCTTGAACTGTAATCCCCCAAATCTTAGCCTTCCAGAGCTTGCATTACATTAACATTTTAATTATTCCTTCCTTTAATTCCAATTATCAGTTATCTATGAAATGCAATCTCTCAAACTATGCATTAAATTTTGGGGGGGGGGGCTCCAGTCGTGGGGCCTGAACTCTGGGCCTGGGCGCTGTCCCTCAGCTCTTCAGCTCAAGGTTAGCGCTATACCACTTTGAGCCACAGCACCACTTCCAGCTTTTTTCTTTTTGCTTATGTGATGCTGAAGAGCATGCAAGGCAAGCTCTCTACCACTGAGTCACCTTTCCAGCCCTGCATTAAATATTTTTTAAAGAAAATGAGTGTAGGGGCTGGGAAGGTGGCTCAGTGGTAGAGCACTTGCCTTGCATGCATGAGGCCCTGGGTTCGATTCCCCAGCACCACATAAGCAAAAAGAAAAAAAGCCGGAAGTGGCACTGTGGCTCAAGTGGTAGAGCGCTAGCCTTGAGCTGAAGAGTTGAGGGACAGCGCCCAGGCCCAGAGTTCAGGCCCCACGACCGGACCCCCCCCCAAAAAAAAGAAAATGAGTGTAGTTCAGTGTTTGTAAAGCCCTTGCTTAGTATGCATGAAGTTGTATCACCAAGCACAACACACACACACACACACACACACACTTTCTCTAAAGAAAGTGAAATAAGTAGAAATTAATGTACTAACTTATATTAAATTCCAAATATAGTTTTCTGCTTTATAAAGGTAGAAAAAGAAGCTGGGTACTGGTGGCTCACACCTGTAATCCTAGCTACTCAGGAGGCTGAGATCTGAGGATTGTGTTTTGAAGCCAGCCCTGGCTGAAAAATCCCCATGAGACTCCTATCTCCAATTAACCACCAGAAAAACAGAGGAGCTGTGGCTCAAAGTGGTAGAGCACTAGTCTTGAGCAAAAAAGCTCAGGTACAGCACCCAGGCCCTGAGTTTGAGCCCCAAGACTGGCAAAAAAAAAAAACCCAAAAAACAACAACAACAAAAAACCCCAAGTATCTTGGGACAAAAGACTGATAAATGAGAGGCTTTAGAATATATAGGCTTTAAAAAGCACCCACATATTTCTGGGAATCCCAAAGGTCATTCTCATAGCTACAGGTTCTCAATTGCTTACCAACACCTTTGAGAAACAATGTTTTTGTTTTTGTTTTTTTTTGGGGGGCGGGGTCCAGTCATGAGGCCTGAACTCTGGGCCTTGGTGCTGTCCCTCAGCTCTTCAGCTCAAGGCTAGCACTCTACCACTTGAGCCACAGCACCACTTCCGGCATTTTTCTTTTTGCTTATGTGGTGCTGAGGAATCGAACCCAGGGCCTCATGTATGAAGGCAAGCGCTCTACCACTGAGCCACCTTCTCAGCCCGTTTGTTTATTTTTGAGTCTTAGGGCTTGAACTCTAAGCCTGGGCGATGTCCTAGAGCATCAAGTCAAGAGCTTTGCCTCTTGAGCCACAGCTCAAGTGGTGAGCACTACTTCCAGATTTTTCTGATTAGTTTATTATAGATAAGAGTCTCATGGACTTTCCTGCCTGGGCTGGCTTTGAACCCTAATCCTCAGATCTCAGCCTCCTGAGTAGCGAGGATTACAGGTGAGCCACCAGTGCCTGCCATAGAAACAATGTTTTTAAAGTACTTTGGCCATATTTGCCCCTCCTTTACCCTCTCCTTTCACCCTCCCCGGTCCAGTTGGTTCCTCACCCTCAGAGTCTCCTGTTTTATTAACCAAACTTAGACAAATATACATGTGTACACGTACATGAACACACACACACACACACACACACTTGTATATACTGGTACTCAGGCTTGAACTCGGGTCCTTAGCTATTTTGTTCATAGCTTGCTTTCTATCTCTTAAGACACACCTCCAGTTTAGCATTTTGCTGGCTATTGGAGGTGGAATTTTACAGACTTTCTTCTCCCACTGCCTTTGAATACTTATCTTCAGATCACAACCTCCTGAGTTGCTAGAAGTATAGGTTTGAACTGGCATGTGGCTTTTTTTTGGGGGGAGGGGGGTGTCCGGTCGTGGGTGCTGTCCCTCAGCTCTTCAGCTCAAGGCTAGCACTCTACCACTTGAGCCACAGCGCCACTTCCGGCTTTTTTCTTTTTTCTTATGTGGTGCTGAGGAATCGAACCCAGGGCCTCATGCATGTAAGGCAAGAGCTCTACAACTGAGCCACCTTCCCAGCCCCTGGCATCTGGCTCTTTTACTTGAAAATATTTATATTATGCCCAAATGGAACAAAACTGAAAATATGTGTGATTTTTGTTTGCACACCTGAATTTGGTAAGACATTCAAAATAATATTAAATACAGGCATTGATCTGACAAATTTTGTTTTATATAACATAAATGGAGACAAAAAGATTGTACATGTTAAAGTATTTGAGATTAAATGTCCAAAAAAATGTCTAAGTAGAGAACTATAAGAAATACTAACTTACAAGTATTCTCCATTAAGAAGAATTTGCCTTGAAGTCTGCTATCTTGGCATCTTGGCTTTTTGTTAATCACAAAAACATAGTTCCCAAAAGATTATAGGGAATACTGAGAAAAATTTTCCAACTAGAACCATATTGCAAAATGTACATTTCCCAGAAAAAGTGACAAAGTATTAGACAGAAACTCCTAAAGGGAAAGTATATTAATGTATCCCAAGAATAATTATTTTTTGTAATGCTCATATAGTAAGTTGTTTCGCCCAAAAGGATGCAGATAAAACCAGGTCCAGTGGCTCATACCTATAATCCTAGTTACTCAGAAGGCTGAGATCTGAGCATCAAGGTTTAGGCAGACAAATCTGTGAGACTCATCTTCAATTAACCAGCAAAAAAACAAGAAAAGGATACATGAGCAAGAAAGCTGAATGAGAGCTGTAGGCCCCGAGTTCAAGACATGGACATGTGTGCATATGCAAATACACACATACACAAGCACACATAAAAAAGAACACAGATTTTCATATTTGACAATTTTAACTATCATCATAGAGAATTATAGTTCTAGGAATATAATAAACCCAATTAATAAGTTTATCATTATAAATAAGTAAACATTAATAAATACACATTTCAAATGTGCTTCTTTTGTTCCCAATAGTACACTTCTAACCCAATCATGTATTTGGAGACTATTTATCTTACAAGACTTGAAACAACAGAAATCAAAGGCTTTATTTGTTAGAGTAAATACATTTAAAATATTCTTGTGTGTGTGTGCTGTTCCTGTGCTGTCCCTGAGCTTTTTGTTCAAGGCTACTGCTCTACCACTTGAGCTACAGCTCTACTGGCATTTTTGGTGGTTAAGTGCAAGAGTTTCACAGACTTTCCTGCCTGGGCTGGCTTCTAACCACAATCCTCAGATCTCAGCCTCCTGACTAGGATTTACCAATGTGAGCCATGGGATCGGGCCACATTTAAAATATTTTAAATTGCAACAACATTCTTATTAGATGTTATAAACATGAAAACTGCTGGTTAGAATATTCAAGGTCAAGTAACTTTTCAGATTAATGTTGAAATAAAATTTTCTAAATTTTACTCAATGAAGTTTTTCCAGACAAGGATCTTATGCCATCCAGTGGAAGTTTTAGAAATTACACAAGTATTAAAAACTATATCTGGCTAGTGTGAATAATTTGAAGTCAAATCTCATTGTAAATTACAGTAAAGTAAGTAACTAGTAAAAAGTAAATAAGGAACACAGATAAAACTGTAAGAGCTATACTTGGAAGTACTAACCAGTAAATATATTGTCCTTTGGTAGGCACAATTCAAAGTATGTGCTATGAACCTAGAACAGCTAGCCAAGCTATTCTATGCCATCTACTACAGTTCTTAGCCTGGGAATGGTAGTATACAAAGTATATGAATTATTTTAACTTTGTAAGATAATTGTTAAGCACACTATAGACCTGTTCATCCACGACAAGAGTAAAGAGTCACTGCTTCAAAATGTAGAAACCTTAGGTACTGAAACATACTTCTGAAACATACTTCTGAAATATTTAATGGAAAATAAACCACACTGTATTTTTTATTTCTGTTCAAATCAAACATAAATCCTTAAGCATTTTACAGCTAAGAAAATGAAGCACACTTCACTTTAGAAATGTTTCTAGTGCTTTAGGAATAAAGAAAACAAACTCATGTAAACACAAATAGGGACTTCCCTTGGGAATTAAGCTAATTAAACCTAAACACAGTAAGAAGAATCTGAAATCTCTCAGGCCCAGAAAAAAATGGAATAGGCAGGCTAACCTATGAATAGGTATAATAACAATTTCAACAGAAAGAATGTAGTTAGCATAAAAACAAAGGACTAAGGGAAAACTTGCTACTGTGTGGTCAGCTGTCCAGGAACAGCAAAAGAAGCTGTAACACCCAAGCAAATGATCCCTAGAGAGATGCTGTGAGGGCTGATGGGAACTATCTCATGCCCACCTGCTTTTCCTCATTTTGACTTCATGTTTATCAAGCAACCTTCAAAATGCTAATTCAGTCTCAAAGAAAACCTAACAGAGGCCCACAATCCTTTTTTGGAATTTTCACAGTCAGAGATGTTCTGAAAACAAAACCTTTTAGAACTTACCTTATCCTGGTATAAATGGACATGAAGTCTATTTGTTTCACTTAGTGTTAATAATTCCTTTTTCTTTTCTGAAGATATACGAATATATTTGATTATAGGTACTATCCTAGGTCCTACTGGAGTACTCTTAATTAAAATTGACTACAGAATCCTTATTACTGAAATAATAATTTAATTACAACCTGGGCACCAGTGGCTCACACCTGTAATCCTCGCTACTCAGGAGGCTGAGATCTGTGGATCGCGGTTCAAAGCCAGCCCAGGCAGGAACATCCCTGAGACTCTTATTTCCAGTAAAGCACTAGAAAACCGGAAGTGGCACTGTGGCTCAAGCGGTAGAGTGCTCCCCTTGAGCTGAAGAGCACAGGGACAGTGCCCAAGCCCAGATTTCAAGCCCCACAACCAACAAAAAAAAAAGAAAAGAATAATTACAAAATTAAACTGTGATCTTCTTACAGCTCTAGAAATCATAGTTGCATAAAGTGCACTAAGATGTTAGGAACATCCTGAAATTATATAAAGGTATATATGTTTCCAAACTTTATCACTGTTATTTTTAAGTAGTTGTACAAAAGGGTTACAATTCCATAAGTCAGGTTATTAAGTACAATGCTTCTTGGTCAGTGTCACCCCTTCCTTCATTCTCTTCTATTTTTCTCCTCCCATTCCTACCCTCAAGTTACATAGTTCATTTATTACATAATGTACATTGAATACAATGACTTCATTTGCTCACCCTTCTTCCCTCCAAAACTTTTTAAAATAAAATTTTATTATTATTGTTATTATTACTATGTTTAAAGTATTAGACAGAGGGGGTTACCATTTCACAATTCAGGAAATGCATATATTTTTCTCTTTTGGAGAATGTCACCCCTTCCTTTGCTTTCCCCTAGTTTCCCTTTCTCATCCCTGCCAACAAGTTACACAGATCATTTTCCACACAGTTTATATGAATATCATGATTACATTATTTCACCCTTAGTTCCTCCCTTTCTGTGTCCCCCACTTTTACCCTGCCTTAAAAGCAGAAAAAGCAAAAAAAGGAACATACACAAACACCATCACCACCACCAAGAGCAACATAACATAACCATTTTTGCATTTCCTGGAATTATTTCAATAAATAGTATTTTAAATGTTCAGTGGAGTTACGCCTTTGGATTCCTCCCCTACTGGTATCCTCCTCTGCTCTGACTGTATGTGGATGCCTCATCGTGTGTACATTATCATGTCAGGTTATATTTTGGAGCTAGCTTCCACATATGAGAAAACAAATAATGTTGGTCTCCTTGAGCTTGGCTGACCTCACTTAATATGATTTGTTTTAGAACTATTCATTTCCCTGCAAATGATATAATCTTATTCTTTCTAGTGAACAAGTAAAATTCCACTGTGCATATATACCACATATTTTGATTCACTTGGCTACTTACTGTAGGACATCTGGGCTGTTGCCATAATTTGGCTATTGTAAATAGTGCAGCTATGAATATGTAAGTACAAATGTCTGTCCCGTGTCCTGACTTGTAATATTCTGGGTAGTTGCCTAAAAGTGGCATGGCTGGGTCATAAGGAAGTACTATGCTTAGTTTTTTAGGCACATTTAAACCACCTGCCAGAGCGGGTGTACTAGATTATGTTCCCATCAACAGTGTAATAGGATTCCTTTTCTCCCACCTCCTCACTAGCATTTGTTGTTCAGATTCACAAAGTTGGCCAATCTTACTGGGGAGAGATGAAATCTTAAAGCTGTTTTGATTTGCATTTTCCCTAAAGGGGTCTTTTGCTTTCTTGGCTAATTCCTAATTTTATTTTATTTTTTGGTTGGTCATAGGACTTGAACTCTGGCCTGGACACTGTGCCTCAGTTTTTCAGCTCAAGGCTAGTACATACCACTTGAGCCACAGCGCCACTTCTGGCTTTTTCTGCTTATGTGGTGCTGAGGAATTGAACCCAGGGCCTCATGCATGCAAGGCAAGCACTTTACCATTGAGCCACCTTCCCAGCCCCCTAAATATTTCTTTAAATAAGTTTTTTATTGTGAAAACCTAAATATTTTTGAGGCTACTGCAAATGGCATTATATTCCAAGCTTTTTTTAAACTGAAGTAATAGGAATATGTACTTATTAGTAAATACCTTATTACTGAATTCTGAGGCACATCTGAGAAAGAAGCGAATATAAATATTCTAACTTCTGAGGAAAAGAGCCTTCTTTGCCAGCTCTCTTCCAGACAAGGAGCAAACTGACATTCTGGCTTACAGGTAATGCTATATAAATGTGATTAGCATTGAACTTGATTGAAGAATCAGATTACTTCTGGGAATGTTTATAGTGATAAACCTCCACTTTATAGTGATAAAGTCATTATCTCTAGTTTGTAGTGACAAAGTCTAGTTCAGATTACAGGATTGACTGGCTTTGTAACTCCAATTTCTTTCCTAAGCCCATGGATTTCATTGAAACAAAGAAAAACAGTAACAAGTACTTCATATTACAAAGAAGCACTATTTCATTCTCTTGGATCCCTTTTTAAGACTATTAATGACCTCGTGTGCTTGAGTTAAAAAAAGATATATGACATATCACCATTCTATAACTATGATCATTAAATAAATTTCCATGCAAAGGCTACAGAATAAACAACATAACTGAATGGTACCCAAATGACCTGCTCATAATGCTAGATAAATCCCACACATAAATAATCCATGTAATAAACAGAAGTAATTCATTCCTTTTCTCCCACAATCTAAATACAAACTACAAATCAGGATATTCAAAAACCAATAATTAGGTAAAGAGAGGTGTACAATTATAAAACTAGCAAAATACTCATCTAAACGCTAATTACGCTAAAGAAACTTCAAACATGCATGGCATGTAACTTAATTATATACTTCATCTGATGATTAATTTTAAAGTCATAAATAAGAAATGGATGTTATAAGCCGGGCATTGGTAACTCATGCCTATAATCGTAGCTACTCAGGAAGCTGAGATCTGAGGATTGGGGTTCAAAGCCAGCGCGAGCAGGAAAGTCCATGAGACTATTATCCCCAATAAGAAAAAGCCAGAAATGGTTTTTTGGCTCAAGTAGTAGAGTGCTAGCCTTGAGCACAGAGAAGCTCAGGGACAGAGCCCAGGCCCTGAGTTCAAGTCCCAAGGAAGGGGGGAAAAAAAGGATGTTACAAACAGGTGGCTACATGAACTCTGAAGCCTTGCTTCCTCTTAAAAACAAATGCAGTAAACATCAAAGCTAAATACCACATTATCACATTATGATAGATCTAAAAAAAATCAAGAAATACAAAAGTATGTGCCTTTGCAAAAATGACTTTTTTAAGAGAAAATTTCCAGTATTATACTACTACTTCACTCTGTTAACTCCTAAAGGCTAGTGTTTTTGACTACCGTCTCCTAAATGTCAGTGTTCTAACTCTGACCACCCATTCTGGGCACCTGGAGCCACACCTTTCCCTTACTAACTACAGATAATAAATTCTAAATATCTACAGCCACAGTCTGTCTTCTGAATGTCTAGTGACAACTCAACCTTTGCAATGAAAGTTTTAATATGTACCCAACAGGCTCTCTCTGCTCTTTTCTAGCTTTATCAGCTCTTTCCTTCTCTTCTCTTTCCCAGCTCTCTTCTCTTTCCTAGCTCTCTCTTTCCCAGGCCTTTCCCCACCGCATGGAGGGCCAAGATGGCCTCGTGCCAGCCAGAACGATGAATAAACCTACCCTTTACCTGAATACCACATGCATGGTGCTGTTCTTACTCGGCTACCTCTTTTTAAAAACCTAATATAAATGGTGCCGTGACTCGGATAAAGGGCTTAAAGTCAGGATAGGTGGGATTCCTCTCTGTTTTTTTTTTCCTCTTTTTGCTTTTTTGTTTGTTCTTCCCTTTTTGCTCTGAGGAATACCCACAGTTCTGAAGGCCTTTTGCGAACTGGTCTGTCTGCTGCAGACACAGTGCATCGATACCATTATTGGCTTTCACATCCACGTCCACACCACTTCTCTACTCTGGTGAGTGAAACTACCCTCTATGGCTCTCTGTTGCTCAGTCTCTGTCCAGACATGGCGCCACGCCAGAGAGCTCCTACGGCCTTTCTGTAAGGACGCTTTCCGAGGACGCTTGGTTTTGGGGGCTTGGCCATTTCTCTCTAGAGGGCTCTGGGGGAAGTCGGGACGCCGCTTCTGCCTGGTCAGCTCTCCTTCACTCACCAGACTGACTCTCCTACACATTTAATGGGGTGCTGCGAATCACACCTGAACCGTGAAACCCCTTTGAAATGCTCCTGCGCTCCCTGGAAAGCCAGCCTAATTTTATGCCATTCTCAGATGTGCACAGTTTTTGCTACTGCAATGGTAAATGGTTAGAAGTCTGTTTAATTTCAGGCTCTCTTTGCTCTCTGCCATTCATGTCCAACTTTCTACCCTTTTTTCTACAACCTTTTGGCTTGTGCCTTGAAGAGTGCGACGCAAGCTGGGTCCCGGGGACCCCCCTCTAGGTTCCCTCTCAAAGGCTAGCCAATGTAGGCTTGATCTATTTGTTCAGGGTTTCTTTGCATTTTTTCAGAAATTCGCCATCTTGGCCACATGGTGGGTTAAGGGTTTGGCCCCATCTGACCCTTAACCTTCCACCAAGCTTACTACTCCCTCCATCCATCTATTCTAAGGTGCCTTGCTAACAAGTTGCTCTTTTCACAGGCCCTGGTAACTGAGGCCCAACTATCTGATGTGCTTTGTTAGCAAAGACGTCTAAACATTGTTGTCAAAATTTTAGGTTTTCAGTTTTGTTTTTTTTGTTTTGTGTTATGTATTCAGGTACTGACTACGTGACTCTAAAATATTGGGCCTATCTGTGCTAAAATTCTCATCACATCTAACAAGTTTTGTCATTTCAGAATATTTGTTGGTCAATTCTTGATAAGAACCAGGTAAACTCTACTTATTCTATTTGATCTCCTTGTTGCTTTAATTGGAAATAATAAAGGGCTTTTGTGGCAAAGATTGCAGTTCAAAGCCAACTCGGGCTGAAAAATCCCTAAGACTCCATCTCCCAACTAACCTGCAAAGAGCCAGGCTGGAAGTGTGGCACTTTTCTCTAACCAGCAAACACTGCAAGTAGTACTATAACTCAAAGTGGTTCAGTGCTAGCCTTGAGCAGAAGTGCTCAGGGACAATGCCCAGGCCTTGAGTTCAAACCTCCTTGAATACCAACTGGGACAAGCCATCCCAGCAACGAGCACCTAGACTCAGCCAGTCTGGGGAACAAGGGATCATGGAAAGGAGTAAGAGGAGATGATGTCACATCAGCTACTTTGTGCTTGCCCTTTCAAAATTAACCAGAGCTGGGAGGTCAATAGAAGTAAGAAGCCTGCCCATCCAATGCCTATACCTGTCTACCTATTAACTGAACAGGAATTTATATTCTTGCCTTTGTCACCTCTACCTAGTCGCCAGATGTCAGAAGTAGCTAGGGACATTTCTACCAACATTTTCAGCCCCAAGTCCTTCCTCTTGCCATTTATTTGCTCTCTAGTATTTTTTTCCAGCCCCTCAATGCTCATGAGACTTCTCCAGACTTCATCCAAGGACTCATGTTACCAAGGGACAGCTGCTGCTCACTGCCTTCTCTGGGAGGGGACCAACTTCCAGCCTTTTACCCCTATTGTTGACGCCCCTTGTCAGCAGAGTTGCCAGAGAGAATCCGCGCCCTATTTTATGATTATTAAAAGGCTGGAATGTAAGGTCCGCTCCTGGATGGCGAGCAGACTCCACCCTCCTCTCAGCAAAGTCTCCACCCAGTACCTGCGTTACCTAGGCACCTGGGACATCTGCATCCGCTGAGGTCACATCTGCATTTGTGGCCACACCTTTCTCCACCCATACCTTAGATAAGGCCTAGCCCAGGCCCTGACGCCCTCTCTGCTCTTTTCTAGCTTTCTCAGCTCTTTTCTTCTCTTCTCTTTCCCAGCTCTCTCTTTCCCAGGCCTTTCCCCACCGCATGGAGGACCAAGATAGCCTGGTGCCAGCTGGAATGATGAATAAACCTACCGCTTACCTGAAAAAAAAAATGTACCAAACAGAATTTACTTCCCACCTATTTCTCCTATGTACCTATTCTGGTTATTGGTACCATATTCTAAAACCTGGAAGTAATCTCTTCTATTTTCCCCCTTTCTAATCCTTTATCAATCACCAAGTCCCATTCTATTTTAAAGGGAAAAACTCATGACTTTATCTCCACTTTCAATGTTTTTGTTTTGGTTCAACTGTACATATTTGAGATTACTCTATCCTCTAATAGTTCTCCCTTATCTCCAATCTGGCTCTTTCTTCAATCATTCCTCAATAACACTTTCTAGAATACGGTTTGAAATATGTCCACTACTGCTTACAAATCTTTTGATGAGTCAAAACAAAACCTTAAAAAATATTTAGCAGAGTATCTTTTCCTGCCATCTCTTTAACTTTAACTCTTTCAATTTTTTCATATAAGACACTAACTTCCAAACATATTATTGCAGTTCTTAGAAAAGTCATACTGTTTCTTACCTCAATGCTAGGCCTAGGTTATTCTCTTTCTAGAAAACAATTTTCTTGACCTAGCAACAGGGTCAAGCTCAGTTATTCTTCCTCCATTCCTCCTTGCTTCCACAGCTTATTGTCTATTCTACTCTATTAAACCTGGAACCGTATGAAAATAAAATATATTTACTACTTATTTTGAGTCCCACAATGCCTACCACATTACCTGGCAATATTAAGTGACCAATACTTTTTATAGACTGCTAAGACTTTTCCTTTTTTTTCCCTAGAGATAAAATTCCCATTTATAAACTTCCAGAGACATAGAGCAAGACAATATTTAGGAAAGCATGATAGGAACCAAGTGATATAAATAAATATATATGAAAAGTGATAACTAAACATGTGGCTCTCTTCAAAGCAGCTGAGAGCTCAGTGCTGTTTGTACATGTTTTAGTTGCTGTTTAATCTTTTAATATTTATTCTTAGGTCCTAAAAAAAAACCCAAAGTGGTAAGCACAGAGACAAATCAAAAGCATTATATAAATCATCTATTTTTCAAAACTGAGTTTAGTCACAACTGGAAAAATGCCATGGATCCCAATCTATCCAACCCAATCTGACTTCTCACAGTTGCCTCCTAAGATTTGGGAGTAAGTTTATATTGGGCATTTTATTATCCTGTTATCATTCTCATGAACAGATTCCCAGCATCACATGCTGAGCTTGTATTTTATTCTGTTACAGCAAGAAATTTTATAATTTCAAAGTTTACCCTCTATGCATTACCTCCTGTATTCTTTTTATTCAGTGTTACTCATACCCAATTTGTCCATTGGTAGAAAACAAATTAATAAATCTACTCCAGTCCATAATTAGCTTTACAAGACAAGAAAGATTCCTAGTGACAAAACTGCATAGACTAGGGGAAAAACAAGTCGTTTAAATAAGGATACAGGTGGACCTGTTGCAACAATGAGAAGTACAAGATGTCATGTCAAAAACAAACTTTACAACTTGGGGGGGGAGGGTTGGATGGGGGGGGAGGGAGGATGGGAAGGGAAGGGTAAACAAAGGAGGAGGCTACAATGCTTGATAAGAAATGTACTCACTATCTTGCCCATGTAATTGTAACCTCTGTACAGTATTTTCACAATAAAAAACTGCATAGACTAGTTAAAACTCCAATGGTGTTACTCTTGATAACCCACTCGAACCATAAGCTAGTAATATTCAGATAACATGCCAGCTTTATGGTCAACATATAATTCCAAGCCATATCTGGTAGTATGAAATACAATATAATCTAACATTAGATGTTTTTAAGAATATGTTGAAGGGTGTCCCTCTCCAGTGATAAAACTGACCCAGCCAAGTTTTTATTCTCTCTAAGTCATTAGCATTTCTCTACCTCTACTCTTTGGGAAAGATCACCAACATTTCTTTATTTTCTTTTTTTTTTCCCGGCCGTGAGGCTTGACCTCTGGGCGTGGACACTGTTTCTCAGCTCTTCAGCTAAAGGCTAGCACTATACCAGTTGAGCCACAGCTCCACTTCTGGCTTTTTCTGCTTATGAGGTGCTGAGGAATCCAACCCAGGGCCTCATGCGTGCAAGGCAAGCACTCTACCACTGAACCACCTTCCCAGACCTCCCTAAGACCCCCTTTTTTTTTTTTTTTTGGTCAGTCATGGGATTTGAACTCTGGGCCTGTGCACTGTCCCTTAGCTCTTCAGCTCAAGAATAGTGCTCTACCACTTGAGCCATTGCACCACTTCCGTTTTTCTGAGTGGTTTATTGGACATCAGAGTCTCACAGACTTTCCTGGTTGGGCTGGCTTTGAACCTGGATCCTCAGATCTCAGTCTCCTGAGTATCTAGGATTATAGGTGTGAGCCACAGGCACCTGGCTCCCAAGACTTTTTAAAGAAGCAGGTCTGAAGTTATCACTAAGTATCATTATTCCAACAATACTGTGAAATATGTGAAATTTATGTAATTGCCTAATCTCAATTAAAAAGAAAAGTGAGAAGGGATGGTTTAGGAGCCATGGGTGACAATGTGGTCAGACACCTTGTATTCATATACTGTTTTGTAGAATGGGAACTTCTTTGTACAACTACTTAAAAGATAATAATTTAGAAAATGTTAAAAACAAAAAAAAGAAAGAAAGAAAAGAAGCAGGTCTGGTCATCTCTGTAATCATCATCAACTACTACAACCAACAACATCCTCCTATCTATGGAGTCACTTCTCACTGGGATCACGGGTACATGCCAACCCTGGTCTGGAACCCTGATCTTCCCAATCTCTGCCTCCAGAGTAAGCCAGCTACTCCAGCCTTTACAACACCTGAAAATACTCTAATCTGGACTCCATTCATCTCTTGAAATTTACCAATCAGATTTCCCATGCCCTAGAATTTTTCTTCCTAACCCTCCACTCAAAAATTTAAGTGTAAAGTATCCAATCCCTAATGTTCCTGCCTGTTTAAAATTTAGTCCAAAAGTGCAGGGGATAAAACAAAATAACCATGACTCCTGAGCCTAGAGAAACACCTTTTACCAGGGATTTCCTCCCTCGTTCACGTAAGTCAACAGTCTTCTTATGTTAGCTTATTCCTGTATCTGTGAAATGAGGAAGTTTTACGAAAGTCCTAAGATTTAAAAACCAAAAGCCATGGAAACAAAGCTAAGTCTGGAAACCTAAGTTGAGAGAAAGCAACAGAGTGAACAGAGGAGCCGTTAATTTGGGGATCTAGTTAATTTGGGGGGCCTCCGGGCATCCGCAGGATGGCGAGGAAGCGACTGGATCTGCACCCGCCAAGGAAGGAACCCAGGGGCGGGGGAGAAAGAACAGTGCGTGTAGGGCGGGTGGGGATGTCCTTTTTAAAGTGTAGTTTCAAGAGCCGGAATGGACCAGACTGCTTCGTTCCAACAAACAGGCGGCGGCGGGAGCTCCGAGAGGGCCGGAGACAGCCCCGAGCCCCCCCAGGACTGCAGCAAAGAAGAGGGGGCGCCACTTGCCTCCCATTCCTGCATGAAACGCCTGGCCTCGTCGGCACCAACGGTCTTATGCCTCCTAAATTCATCCTTCACATACTGGTCACCCAGGGCTTTGAGGTCCGGGGGAAGAGCCCGGTGCAGCTGCAAGATGCGTCTATACAAGGACCGGACGCGTAACACATGCTGCCCCGGCATGGCGCCTGGAGCACGCGCACTCGCGCCTGGGACAGCCCACTGCGCCTGCGCAAAGGGTCAGCCCCTCGCCGGCGTTCCACTGAGAAGTCGCCGAAGGGTGAACCGGAAGACGGAAAGAAAAAGGGCTGGTGACCTTCATCCGGTTTGGTCCGTCCTCCAATCAGGTCCTTCCGGAAACCCGAACTTTGCTTCGGATGGAAATCCGACGGGTCCTTTTCTGGTGCAGACGTGGCCTTTACCGAATCGGGAATTCTTTCCGGGCCGTGTCCGGTGGAGGGGCTTCGGAGGACGCCGTGCGTACCAGTTTGTCCCCTCTCATGCCATCGTCTTTCCATTCACCGTGGTCTCCGTTCCTTTGAAAGGCCTGAGAATAACCGTCCACATTATGGTCCTCCGAAAAGACCTTCTAGGGTTTAACCCAAGCACCTTGAGGCATCTGGAACATTCCTGAATTTTGTGTGTGAGCCCTGAGGACGGGATTAATGTCTTCCCCCAGCAGCCCATTCCCTGTACACAGGTCTGTGATCCAGTGTGTGCCCTGGACGCGCGAGCTTTGCCCTGGACCCAGCACCAGGGAGCCACGAATCAAAGGCTTTGTAAAGTCAAGTGGCATATGGGAAAAAATACTGCCAGGCATTTGAAATGAGTCCCGGGACACGATCCTAGAGACTCCAATAGTGTGGAGTGAAAATAGGGAATCCAGATGTTCACATCTGTGTACTGGAGATTGAACCCAGGGCCTTGCACATGCTAAGCAAACACCCCCTTACCACTGAGGTATGCCCCGACACACACACACGCATATATATATACGTATATATATATGCGTGTGTGTGCAAAAAATAATTTATATATAATTTTGATATATATATATCTTAGATATAATACATATGTATACACACACACTCACATATATATATACATATATATGTATATATATATATATGTGTGTGTGTGTGTGTATATATATATATATATATTACACCCTGCTGCTGTCTTTTCTTGGGGGTTGGCTCAAATTTGACCCTCCAGCCCCTAGCTTCTAAATATCGGGAATAACAAGCATGGGTACCATGGCTATATAAAGTTCTACCTTTCACAAAAGTAATACTGAAAGTGTTTTTCCAAAAATCTTTGTCCTTATCGTTTTTCTCCCATCACATGTTTAGTCTTTCAGTAAACACTAAAGCCTCCATCAATGTACTGGATGCAGAATGCATCCATTTTTCAGTTCACACTCTACCATAATTCCTTTCTCTCTCCTTTCTCCTCCCCTCTCTTCCTCTTCTGTCTCTCTGTCTTCACCCTCACCCAGATATTGTAACAGCTTCCTTATATGTGTTCCAAGATCTGACTTGGCCATGATCGAACTAAATTGTAAATCAGTTAATATCACTCATCTGTTCAACAAAATCCTTCCATAATCTTCATGTTAATGTTCTAACTTGTCACCTGGTTTTCTACCTAACCAGTCCCAGTCACACTAACCTTCTAGCTCTTAGTTCATCTTTTAAAAGGCTAGGCACACTCAGAACTGCCATCTACTTGGAATGTTTTGCCACAGGTATCTCTTACCTAACACCTTTATTTCACTCAGCTCATTACCTTTCCTACCAGGCCTATTTGAAATCCTACTTGAAATGGCCACATGACCAAACTAAAAACTACCTACTGTTGCTCCTCTGCTCCCCTCACCCAAATTAATATAGTATTACTTAATTACTCTCTGTTTCTCCCTACAGATTTCACAGGCCAATTATTTTATTTTATTTTAAAGATGCTGTACAGAGGGGTTACAGTTACATGACTAAGGTAATGAGTACATTCTTGTCGAACATTGTTACCCCCTCCTTTGATTTTCACCTACTATCCTTTCCCTCCCCTACCTCCCCTTCCACCCCCCAAGTTGTAAAGATCATTTCCAATATAGTGTCTTGTGAGTATCCTTGTTGCAATGGGTCATTCTGTGTCCTTGTTTCAGTATTTTGTTATTCCCCTTCCCCTTCCCAATAAACGTATATACAAGATGCAGGGTTCCAAAATCAAATACAGTGACAACAGGAGATATACTATAGGGAGAAGAACATATAAAGGAAACAAAAAAAAATCACATAGTACATTAAAAACAAGAACGAATAAGAAGAACCTCTTGTGTCCATATCTTGGGGTTCATTTCACTTAGCATTATCTTTTTTTTTTTTTGTCAGTCGTGGGGCTTGAACTCTGGGCCTGAGCACTGTCCCTCAGCTCTTCAGCTCAAGGCTAGCGTTCTACCACTTGAGCTACAGCACCACATCCAGTTTTCTGGTGGTTTATTGGAGATAAGAGTTTCACGGACTTTCCTGCCCGGCCTGGCTTTGAACTGCAATCCTCAGATCTCAGCCTCCTGAGTAGCTAGGATTACTGGAATGAGCCCCGCCGGTGCCCAGCTTTAGCATTATCTTATATGTACATAGCTTTTGTACATATGTACATAGCTTTTGAGCTTTTCTGTGCATCAATAAGATTATCCTAGTTATTGCAAATAAGGAAAACCATGGGACCTATATTTCTTTGAGTCTGGCTAATTTCACGTAATATGATTTTTTCCCCAAGTCTTTCCATCTCCTAACAAATGGGGCAGTGTCATTCTTTCTAATGGAAGCATAGGATTCCATTGTATGTATGTATGTATATACATATATACATATCTATCACATTTTCTTGATCCATTCATCTACTGAGGGGCATCTGGGTTGGTTCCATATCTTAGCTATGGTGAATAATGCTGCTGCGATAAACATAGTTGTGCTATCAGCTTTAATATGGCCTTGTTTGTGATCATTTTGATACATGCCCAGAAATGGGATTGCCAGGTCGAAGGGGAGCTCTATGTATAGTCTTTTGAGGAACCTCCATACTGCTTTCCAGAATGGTTGAAGATACTGCACCAACAGTGCAGTAGTGTTCATATTTGGCCACATCCCCTCCAGCAACTGTTGTTATTAGATTTCTTGTTTATAACCATTCTAACTTGGGTGAGGTGAAATAATGTTGTTTTGATTTCCATTTCTTTTTTTTTCTTTTCTTTTCCATTTCTTTTATGGCATCCACAACATTTTTGTGGATTCTTTTCAGTAATTTATCAATGACATAATCTTATTAAAAACATACTTGTTGAATTAATGTGTGAAATTCATTAATAGTGTCAAGATCTTAGATTTGCCAGCCACCAAAGGAGTGTGAGGACCTATGTGATCCTTCATATATCCCAGACTTCTGTCCATTCAGACTTTTGGAAATGCAGAAATGACATATAGCCTCACAAAAACTAAGTCATAATCTCTTTCAGGGCCCACCATAGTTCCTTACAAACAGTAAGGGATATTTATTGCTTTGAATGCCATTTTTCCATTTGCTTAAATTTAAAGAAAATATTTGCTTAAAAGAACAGTGAGGGTCTGGGAAGGTAGAGTGCTTGACTTGCATGCATGAGGCCCTGGGTTCGATTCCTCAGCACCACATAAGCAAAAAGAAAAAAAGCCTGAAGTGGCGCTATGGCTCAAGTGGCAGAGCACTAGCCTTGAGCTGAAGAGCTGAGGGACAGCGCCCAGGCCCAGAGTTCAGGCCCCACGACCGGACCAAAAAAAAAAAAAAAAAAACAGTGAATTTTTGTTTTTTTAATAGATTTAATTTAGTATTGTGACAAACCACATTAATGGTAAAGATTGAAGGACAGTGTGGTTTTATTTCAGCAAATTTTTGAACCATATTTCATTTGCTAATATCCCTATGAACTGAAAATTAATTTCTTGCTCCAGTTTACTTTTTACTGATTTCCTTTGGGGTTAAAATATAGGTATTACAAATAACTCCTTTCAGAGCCAAATCTCTCATAAATTGTAGAATTCCATACTGCTAATAGATTAATAAAAATAATGAAAGAATTAGTTCAGGCTAAAAGGAACAGAAAATCATAAAAATTGAGAAATCAAGACTAAAAATAAAATAGGTAGGTCAGAAAGAAGACATAATGGAGTGGTTAGAATTTGAAAAAATGAATCAAGCAATAAAATTGAAGACAATGATAGAGGAATTGCATAGTTTTAAATGATAGGCTGGACAGTGAGCTATGGTCAAAATAGCCATGAAGGGGAAATAAGATCTGAATTAGTTTCCTGGCTACTAATTAAAAATAATACATTGATGCAGGCCTTTTTATCATCCTTCATATGCTTCTTTGTGAGTGTGTGTGTGTGTGTGTGTGTATGTGAGCCAAAGAGAGAGAGAGAATGGAGAGAGACAGAACTATCAAGTCTTTAAAGACTTTAAAGCCCTTCTGTGCCTGTATTTTCTCACTTATCAAATGATCTGGATTTTACAGCTTTATGAGTCAGTCTTTTACAGCTTTATTAACATAACTAAGCAAAGCATTGAGCTTGCCTAGAATAATTACCAAAAATATAATATACACATGTATTCAAAAAGAAAATCATCATGGTATTTGTACCACCGAACAATAGCTTGCTAAATAACACACAAATAAGAGAAGTACATAGATGAAGAATGAAGAAAAGGCCTGCATGGAGGGTGCCAAACAGTTAGTAGTTAGGAATTCAAGTCAGATTTTATTTTCAATTCATGGCTCTTTTGATCATAAAAGAAAAAGTAAACTGATACTGAAAGTGCTTGTGTTTGGACTATCTCCCACACAAATAGGGATAAAAGAGGATGGAAAAATAAGGTAAAAGAAGTAACTAAACAAAAGTGTTTCATAGAGTCTCAGCTCAAAAGGGGTAGAAACAAGGAAAACTGAGCCACAAGAAGGAGAAAGCGAAGCCTGAATGTGTTAACAAACAGCTAGCTGGAGTCCTTTGCTCTACCTAGAAAGAGAGTAGGCAAGAAGTTTCCTCAGTGTTCTTAGTCCCAGACCCTTGTAAGCCCTTGGTCTACAGTCAGACCTAGATGCTTACAGCTCCAAACAGAGAGAACTAGGTGCCTAGATATAGTTCTAGGCTTTTAACCTTGCCTTAGGCTTTAACCCTTGCCTTAAGCTTTTAACCTTGCCTTAGATTTTAACCCCTAGCAGCCCCAGCACTTGCATGAAATTGTAATAATCAGCCTTCAAAAGCAGTGAGGGGCAGCAACAGCAGCAATTAGCAACTGGCAGCACCTGCTAGTGTCGCAGCTCATGAACCAGCCTTGGGTCATGGTATCCTCAACACAACTAGTGTTATAGCTCTCAGGCCTAGAGTGTTGGGACTTTCAGCCCTTCACCACAGCTAGTGTTACAATTCTTAGTCTCAGGATTCCTGACACCTTTTTCTTTAAAACTTGGTAGTTCCCTAGAACTTTTCCAACAACCCGAGTCCACAGATATGAGACATTCTACCTTACCTTTTAAAAACACAAAACAAGAAAACAAAATTTCTCTTACTTTGTTTACTGGTCTTTTTGGTTTGTTGGTTAGTAGAATTTGAATTGTTCATGAATTAGGTCCATTTATGTGTTCAGGCTGGCCTTGTTTGTAATATTCCTTCCTTAGTATCCAGAGTCCTGAAACCCACGATGACAGCATACTATGCATATAATATGATTCATACTACATTGATAAATATAAATATGATTAACTCAGTTGTCTTCAATTGAGCAAAAGAATAACAATAAGTTGCCAAGTGTTAGTGATGTGCGTGTAGTTAGAGCTCTGGGAATACAGGTGTAAGGCTATGATAGCTATTGGATTAAAGGATTTACTAGATGTGGAGAAATGGGGAAGGGGGGAGAATAGCTAAATCAAAGAAGTCTCAAAAGTTTTGCTTTTGAAGGAAAAGAAAAGTCAGGAGAAAACCTGCTTTTGGAAATGTGTTTCATTTTAGTTATGCAGAATTTGAAGAGGAAATGAGGCTGTCCTACATAATGCTTTGACATTTTGCCTAATAGTGTCAGTAATAGTTACTAATGGTCTAGGTCAGTGGTTCTCCAATTTATCTCTATATTATAATTACTTGGTGAAAAATAATTATATATTATATCACATATATAATATATACTATATAATATAGCATAGTATGCATATAATATGCAATTCCCAAATCATTATATAATGTAATATATAATACATATAATAAATATACATATACAAAACACATATATGGGTGATTAGACCTCACTGCAAACCACTTGAATTTGCTTCTCTCCCAATGTAGATGAAACATCTATATTGCTCCCTCAAGGTGGTTCTAATGTGGAGCCAAAATTAAGAACCAAATGTCTAAATGTCTATCCTGGAATCATGTGGATTCTGAGACCCAAGGTATTGAAACATTGCTAAAAATATATGTTCAGTCTTTTCAATTCACAAAAAACTTCGCAACAAAGAAAATAAAGATGGTTATGTAGTTAACATTTCAAGCTATAAAAATAAACTTGGGTCTGAAGAAGAGAATGTAAAGTGAAAACAGAAAAAACATAACTTAGATTTCCACATTTATAAAGCTGAGTATAACTTAACCTCTCTAAACCGTTTACCCCCAGAATCTTACCATTTACTGAATGCACAGTACCACATATTTTTTTTCTGGGGAACTGATTTAAGCTTTCCAAATAACTAATGAACATTAGAACACAATTTAATTATACAAGGTTGGCACTCTTAGTAAAAATTTTTAAAAAATGAAATGTCTGTCTTCTGTTTGCTTTCCTTCCTTCTCTTTTCCCACTCCAGTGTTTATTATCGTCTAGCTCTTCAGAGAAACATCTTTCTCTCTGTCATCTCCCTATATTGTCTGCATGGTATTATTCCATTGAGCTCATAAGTATTTATAATACTTCAAGTTTAAAAAAAAAAATCTCTAGGGGCTGGGAAGGTGGCTCAGTGGTAGAGCGCTTGCCTTGCATGCCTGAGGCTCTGGGTTCGATTCCTCAGCACCACATAAGCAAAAAGAAAAAGCCAGAAGTGGCGCTGTGGCTCAAGTGGTAGAGCGCTAGCCTTGAGCTGAAGAGCTGAGGGACAGCGCCCAGGCCCAGAGTTCAGGCCCCACAACCAGACAAAAAAAAAAAAAAAAAAATCTCTATTTTTCTTTCCTTTAGATCGCCAGTTTAGCACTCTATTTTACTAACAGACTTAAAACTCTAATCCCACTTTTCCATCCCTATACCTATTCTTCATTTAAAACCTTTTAGTCTGGTATTGGTCCTACTATTTTAAAACCACTTTCATCAAAATCAGTAGTCAGTTTCTGTTCAGACAGCTCCATTTCTCCCCAACTTGTTAGAAACCTGTATGGTTTTTATTTCCACATATTTGTACAATCTAGGTGATCCTCCTCCAGGGCCCCACTGCCTCTGGCTTTTTAGGTGATTGCAATTCTTTTGGCTCTCAAATGTGAAAGCCCAAAGTTTTAACCCAAGCTTAAATTTTTTAATCTGTGCTCTTTCCTAATTCTCTCCAACAATTGGCGATGCTCTGCTGCCCCCATCTGGCCAAGTTTACTCTTACCACTACAGAGGTCCTCCGGACTTACCTAGCAAGGGGCTAGAAATCTAGAGGGCAATGCAATTCCTTACACATGACGAATCCTTCATTCATACCTCTGGCCTCTCTAATCACTACAGTAGCCCAAATTGGAGATTATTCCATCTTTTCAGAGTTCCTGTCCCAAGATAAATTCATATTTTTCTTCCAAAATCCTATCTCAACTTATCGAGACTCACAGTTAGAGTGGCATCTGTAACATCTTTCACTTTCTTCCTATATCTTGCTATTGACTTTTTTTTTTTTTTTAATCAGTCATGGGGCTTGAACTCTGGGCCTGGGCGCTGTCCTTCAGCTCTTCAGCTCAAGGCTAGCACTCTAGCACTTGAGCCACAACGCCACTTCTGGTTTTCTGGTGGTTTATTGGAGATAACAGTCTCATGGACTTTCCTGCCGGGGCTGGCTTTGAACCACCATCCTCAGATCTCAGCCTACTGAATAGCTAGGATTACAGACGTGAGCCACCGGCATCCAGTTTCTTACACTTCTTTTGTAAATAATTTTATTTATTTTCTTTGTCATTGTCCCACCTGTTTTGGTTTTGTTTCCCATCTATTTTTATTTTCTTGTAGAGATGCTGTACAGAGAGGTTACAGTTACATCAGTAAGGTAATGAATACATTCCTTGTCGGGCATTGTTACCCCCTTTTGTTTTTCTCCCACTATCCCTTCCCTCCCCACCTCATCCACCCACATCCCCACCCCTCAAAGATATAAAGTTCATTTTCAACAGTGTCTTGTGAGTATCATTGTTGCAATGGGTGATCTTGTATCCTTGTTTCAGCATTTATTTATTTATTTATGTCACTTGTGAGGCTTAAACTATGAGCCTGAATGCTATCCCTGAGCTCATCAACTCAAGGCAAGCACTCTACCACTTGAACCACAGTGCCACTTCTGGTTTTCTAGTGGTTTATCGGAGATAAGAATATCACAGACTTTCCTGCCAGGACTGGGTTTGAACCTCGAGCCTCAAATCTCAGTCTCCTGAGTAGTGAGGATTACAGAAGTGAACCACCAGTGCCTGCCCAATCTACTTTTTTTTTTTTGCTTTAAAAAATTCTAATATTTTTCTAATTTCTTTAGTTTTCACTCTATATCCAATTAGTAGAACCCAAAATCATCAAATTAATCTGTTCGAAGCAGCCTCATTCAAGTGTCCTCCACAGTTCCAGTGCTTTCCCATTGTACTCTTGGTAAAAATCTGTGTCCCTTACCATATGAAACTGGATATAAAGTTGCATTGCAAACAAAAGCAAAACTTGGAGTTGAACTATTACTATCAACTCATTTTCTTTTCATTGTATTGTATATGACAATTTTAAATTAAAAGAGAAAAATCAAACTTTACTGCTACTTTCACTATGCAGAAAGAACTAAACTATAAATAAATACATAAACAAGTACAAAAAATGTGGCCTAACAGCAGAATTTGGCCTTGGGGTAAGACAATAGCCCCGGTGATATGCCCAGTGGCCTACTTTCTCCAGCCAGGCCCCATCTTCTATAGTTTCAGAACTCCTAACAGTCTTTTCAAATTATCAAGCCATCATTCACTTAAACTATCCATTTGGTCAGAGACTTTATAATCTAAAGGTCGCTTTTAGCTAGGGGTGATGTTTCTCAGTCCAGTTGACAGTCACAGGACTCTTCATTTGCTGAAGGTGCTATACTATCTCCATTTCATATTGTTGGCATTGTATCTAGAATAAGTTGATATAAATGTTTGAGTTAGCCTGGGGTTGGTGGCTCATGCCTGTAATCCTAGCTACTCAGGAGGCTGAGATCTGAAGATCATGGTTCAAAGTCAGCCCAAGCAAGAAAGTCTGTGAGACTCTTATCTCAAATAAACCACCAGAAAACCAGAAGTGGTGCTGTGGCTCAAGTGGTAGAGTGCTGGCTTTGAGGCGAAGAGCTAAGGAACGGCACCCGGGCCCAGAGTTGAAGCCTCATGACTGGCCAAAAAAATAAAAAAAAGTTTGAGTTTACTTCTGGGCTTCTATTCTTTTCCATACTTTTATGCCAATACCATGTTAGTTTTTATTATTATAACTTTGTAATATAATTTGTTTTGTTTTTGAAGTAGGATTTTACTATGTTGCCCAGATAGCTTAAAATTGAAATCCTTCTGCCTCAGGCTTCCAACTAGCTACAATTATAGTCATGTGCCACTATAGCCAACTATCGTTTTAATGAAGAATTGTTATATCTCCATTTGCATTGTTTTTTTGGCGGGGGGGGGGGTGAAAATTGCTTTGACTATTAGAATGTCTGCGGTTCCACACAAATTTTAGGACTATTTTTAATGCCATTGGAATTTGACAAGGACTGAATTGACCCTGTAGATTGCTTTGAATAATATGGACATATTGAAAATATATATCTGTTGAATCCATTATTGTAGGATGTATTTCATAATTTTACTAACTGTATTGGCAGAATAAAAGATAACAATTATATAATTCCTCAACATGTATAAAAAAGCATTTGACACAATTCAGTGTCCTTTTATGATTAAACAAACCTCTCAACAAATTAGATATTGAAGGAATGGATATTAACACAGGAATGGCTAACAAGTCCCTAGGTAATATAATACTCAACGGTGAACAGTTGAAAGTTTTTTTTAAGATCAGAAACAAAGAAAGGATGCCTACTCTTGCCACTCTTTATTTACATTTCTTTTTGATGTTATAAATGAATTAATGTTTTTGTAATTTTCTTTTTAAATATTCTGTCATTTGTGCATAAAAACACAACAGGGTTTTTGGCTTTTGTATTTTTCTGAATTTACCAGTTTTTGACTATTGTTTTATGTGGGCTTATTATTTATAAGATCATAACATTTGTGAACTGTGATAATTTTGCTTCTTTTTTTTCCCTAATTTGGACACCTTTTGTCATTCTTGCTCTATCTACAAGATAGAAGTGGCAAGAGTAGGCATCCTGGCCCTGTTTCTGATCTTAGAAAAACATTCAGCTGTTCACCGTTGATTAAGGGACCTGTCATTATGTGGCCATTGTTGTGTTAATATGCACTTCCTCAATATTTAATTTGTTGAGAGTTTTTCTTATCATAAAAAGACACTGAGTTATGCCAAATGCTTTTTTCTATACATGTTGAGGACTTATACAATTGTTACCTTTTATTCTGGTAATGTGGTCAATCCCATTTATAAATGGTATAAATTGAGCCATCCTTGCATAAATACCATTTGGCCATGCTGCTGGATTCAGTTTGCAGAAATTTTATGAGAATACTTACAGGTTTTCCTATAGTTTTCTTTTCACTGGGCTTCCTTGTCTAACTTTGATATCAAGCCATATTGTAGAATAAATTTGAAAATGTTCTTTCCTTTATAACTTTTTGGGAATATTTGAAATGGATTGGTTTTGATTCTTCATGAAATGATAGACTTCATTAGTGAAGTTACCAGGTCTTAGGACTTTATTGTTCTGATAAGCGTTTTCATTTTTTTTCATAATTGAGTCTTTGTAGTTTCTGAGAATTCATCCCTTCTCCTTTATCTAACTTTTGGCATAGAATTGTTCATAATAGTCTCACAATCTTTTGTATTTCTATAGTATTAGTAGTAATATCTCCTCTTTTGTTTTTTATATTAATTTAGTCTTTTTTCTTTACTTTAATGAAATGTCATACATTTCTTTTTTTAATTTAATTTTATTTTATTTGTGAACATACTGTACAGAGGGGTTACAATTACATAGGCAGGATAATGCGTACATTTCTTACCAAGCATTGCACCTCCTCCTTTGGTTGACCCTTCACATCCCTTCCCAGCCTCCCCCCTCCCTCCCCAATCCCAATCCTTCTCCTTCCC
>NW_012267443.1:328355-348032 GCF_000151885.1 Dipodomys ordii
AACTCTGGGCCTGGGCACTGTCCCTCAGCTCTTCAGCTCAAGGCTAGCGCTCTACCACTTGAGCCACAGCACCACTTCTGGCTTTTTTCTTTTTGCTTGTGTGGTGCTGAGGAATCGAACCCAGGGCCTTTGGCATGCAAGGCAAGCACTCTACCACTGAGCCACCTTCCCAGCCCTCTGTACAATTTTATAGATGTGGTGGTAAGGAGGAAAGTTTATAAGATGAAAAGTGGAACCTGGATAATCCTGGAAACCACAAAACATTGAAACAGTAATTCCTTAGTACTTACGTTCATGGTTGAACTAAGGAGTATTTAAATGAATAAACATGTCTTCCTCTATAAATTAGGCTTTGACAATGAATGGTTACAGTATTTCTTTACAGACATATTGGCACGTATCACAGTGGTTTAGAAGTAGTCTTAAAAGTTTAGAGTGAATCACAAAATTCTTTTATTGATTTATTTTATTCAATTTGATTTCAAATAGCCTTTATGTTAGTACAATAATGTTCTTTTTCTTTCTGTCATGGGGTTTAAACTCTGAGCCTGAGTGCTGTCCCTCAGCTCTTCAGCTCAAGGCTAGCACTCTACCACTTGAGCCACAGCACCACTTACAGTTTTCAGGATGGTTTATTGGAGATAAGAGTCTCACAGACTTTTCTTGCCTGGGCTGACTTTGAACCGCAATCTTCAGATCTCAGCCTCCTGAGTAGCTAGGATTACAGGCATGATCTACTGGCACTCCACTACAATAATGTTCTTAATCAAATGAGATTATATTAAAGTATAAAGATATCTTAACCTATGTAGTCAATCATGAAACATACATTTCAAAGTTAGGCAAAAAAAATATTAACAAAGAAAAGAATAATAAGAAAAACACAGATGTATGTACTCTATTGATGTTTGGTAGAACTATAACTATATATTTATAGTTCATAGCTTTTTTCATAACTGGCAGAATAAACATTCAATAGGGAATCTATCTTAGCTTACCACATATGTTACTAAATAATTACCATATATGTTACTAAATAATTGTTTTGTCCAATTCAAATATTTGTGTAAATGTAAAATTAGCTGTTTAGACATAATCAAAGAGGCTTATATTTTGTGCTGATTTATTTTCATGAATTGGTATTTATTATCAAAGTCATATCCAATGCCAATAAGATACCAGAACAACAAAAAAAATGTGCACATTTCAATCTGAATGTTATCAAATAGAACTCCAGTCACTAAAAACGTAATCCCAAAAGCAACTCAATTTTTAAAACATCATTATACATGTATATAACAAATTAAAATGGCTAGCAAGAAACAAACACAAGCTGGCTGCCTGTGGCTCATGCCTGTAATCCTAGTTATTCAGGAGAGCTGAGGATCTTGGTTTGAAGCTAGTCCTGGCTGAAAACCCTGTGAGACTCTTACAACCAATTAACCACCAGAAAACTGGAAGTGGCATTGTGGCTCCAAGTGATACAGTGCTAGCAAGAGAGCTCAGGGACAGTGCCCAGGCCCTGAGTTAAAAAAAAAAAAAGAAACAAATACAAATTATGTCTTACATATTTTTTCAAACTGATGTTTAATAAAAACAACTAATTACTTCAGCATTTTTTTCTTTTGTTGTTGTTGTTTTTTGCTGGCCCAGAATTTGAGCTTAGGGCACCAAACTTGGTTAAGATAGTTTCTATCACTGGAGCCACCCCAATAGTCTACTTGTTTCTGGTTATTTTGGGGCTTTCCTGCCCAGGCAGAATGTATGCATATTTGAATCTGCAGTCTTCTGAGCATCAGCTTCCTGTGTAGCTAGGATTACAGTATCATCTAGCTACTTAAGCATTTCTATCAATTAGTATGTGAATCTCTAGCTATCCAGCTTTATAGCCCTTCTCAGTACCACTGCTGACTCAGGCTTAAAATACCGCACCCCTTGGATGTCCCATTCTGATAAGTCCACCAGACCATAAATAGCTTATAATACCAAAAGAAAAAAAAACGGGACACATAGAAAGATCCCCATTGTCACAATGCTCCTATTAGGGAATTTACAGTGTCTACACAAGATTTGTCCAGAAAGCTTTTATCCTAAATTGCTATTTCTCAAACTTCAATAAGCTCCCTAGGCATCTGACACTTGGTGAAATGCAGGTGCAGATTCTGTTAGTGCAAGAAGGGCCCTGAGATCCTGTATTTCTAACAAACTCAGATGATCCTGGTACCTCCCTAAAGACTACACTTTAAGAAGCAGAGGACTAAAATGTGACTCATAGCACAAAGCAATAGAGAGACATTTTGCTTCTCCTAACTTGCCATTCTTATTCAGATGGATATCATGTGGACATTTTAGGTGATTTGTGAACAATTAAAATGTCTCCAGCCCAATTGATAATCATTAAGGAGAGGAACAAAAACAAAGCTCAAGGATATTCTTTGAATTTAAGCACCGAGGCAGGAGAGAAGTGAGATGAAGCAGATGATGGCTGACCAGTCCAGCCTTAGAATGTTGGTTATCAGGTTTGATGCTTGCCAAGCCAGGGGAGAGAGCTATTGTAGGTGGTATGGCAAGATGATTGACTCTTAAGTAGTAAAAGTTAAAAGCACTCACCAAGATCTATAGTTTTCTAATCAAATTGCTTTTATGCCTTTGGATCATCATTGCATTACCCCACAGGGAATTAAAACACAACATAAACATGTATTTAAATGAAGAAAGCTTGCTGCCCTGTCTCCAGTTTTAATTAGATAGGTCTTATATAAGAAACATATAAATGCATACTCTGCGGTTTCCTTGGCAAGGCTACAGCACTAAGTAAATCCACTATAGTATTATTTTGTTTGCTTTTTCCCCCCTTAATTAAGTTTTTAAAGTTTCCTTAGCTCTCTGTGTGGCTGCCTCAGCTTTCTCAGCTCCTCTCCTGCTTTCCTCTCTTTCCCCTACTCCCCTCCTTTTCCCTTCCTTTCTCTTCTTCCCCTTCTCTCCTTCCTTCAAAAAGAGAAGCAGAGATTTCTTCTTATCAAACATTGATTACTTGATAGATCAAATCAGCTTTTTGAGTGGTGTTTCAGGGTGGCTTTCTACAGGCCACTCTCCCCCCAGTGGCCTTTGCCAGCGAGTGGGTTGGCATATCTGTTCTTCATTCTTCTGAGCCTTTCCCTCTTCTCACCGCTGTACCTAGCACTCACCTCACTGTCTTCCACTTATTTCAGCCAGAAGGACTGCAATTTTATTTGTTGGGCCTCTGAGCAAGATTTCTTCATATGAAAAAAAGGCTTTACATTTTCGGACTAAACAATCAGTAATTATTATTTAACCATTAACCTATGTGATTTTTAAAAGCATCTTTTTGTATGCTGCTAACTTGAGAGCAAAACAGAGACTATGCACCACATGATCTATGTTGATACAGACAGCTTCCAAGTTGTATAATCAAGCCAACAATGACTCAAGTAAGAAGCGAGTCTTATGAAGATGTTTGCATTTCTCTTTTCTATCTTAAGACTAAAATAGAGAAGAAAACTTAGCCCATAGAGCATTATGTTTCTCCAGTCCAGGTCATGTACTTGGTTTAAATACAAGAAAATTTATGTATGAACTATGGTACACATAGAAAAACACTGGGAGATAAGCATCTAAGAAAACATCAAGATAGGTTCTTGCTAACCAGGTTGAACTACAGAATAAGATAGACTTTTATTCATTCTGTTTTGTGTTTGTGGGGGCAGGGGTTGGTGATACTGGGATACTTGAGGGCTCACATTCTGCCACTTGAGCCACAGCCCTAGCCTTTTGTTGTTGTTTGCTTTTGATAATTAGATAGGGTCTTAAACAATTTTCCTGGGCTAGCCTCAGACCAGAATACTCCTACCTTTGCCTCTTGTATACCTAGGATTATAGACATTTACCACCATACCTGGCTTATTCAAGATAGGTTCTTGCTAATGTTTTTCTCTAGGCTAGTCTCTCAAGTATCTAGGATTACAGGTATAAGCCATTATTCTCAGCTTATTTTTTTTCTTATGCTTTTCTCTTTCCCATCCCTTCTCTCTTGCAATTTTTTTGTGTGTTTGTTTTGGTTTTGGCTTTACCTTGATGAGGATGGAGCTCAGGGAAAGCTATCACCTAAGCTATACCTACAGCCCTTTTTTATTTTAGTTTAGTTTTCAGCTAGGATCTATCATTATCTTTTCCCAGGTTGTTCTCATCATTCCTACCTCCACTTCTTTGGTAGCTGGGATCATGGGCATGATCTACTACACCCAGCCAAATGTCCAGCTGTTTTAAAACAAAAGTAAACTAATAATAAAGGATGATCTTACAAGCAGACATACATCTTGTTAATGTTTTTCATGTTTATATAGTTTCATAACTTCACATAGAGTATTTAAGTAAATAATTCAACATGATTTAAGTAGCAATCGCCACTGTACCAGTGCTGTGCTTGGCATCAGTAATGTACTAATATGCATACATTATCAATGGAGGTTTTGTTTGTTGGCTTGCAGTGTTGGGGATGAAACCCAGAGCATGTTACATGCCTGTCAAGTTGTCTATACTGAACTACATCCTAGTCCTTATATTACATATTTTGTTGAACAAATATCTCATTAAATGTTCATTTAGAAGGGTACTAGAAATTCACGCTTCATACAAGCTAGTCTACTCCTTTAAAAAGATTAGTACTTATTTTCCTTAAGGTAACTGAAAAGCAGAATTACTCTGATTATGTAAGTATTTTATCCAGTTTTTAATCCTCAGTTTTAAAAACAAGGGCTGGGAAGGTGGCTCAGTGGTAGAGCACTTGCCTTGCATGCATGAGGCCCTGGGTTTGATTCCTCAGCACCACATAAGCAGAAAAATCCAGAAGTGGTGTTGTAGCTCAAGTAGTAGAGCGCTAGCTTTGAGCTGAAGAGCTGAGGGACAGCGCCCAGACCCTGAGTTCAGGGCCCACAACCAACAGAAATAAAATAAAAAATAAAAACAATGCTAACTTAGGACACAAAGGTGAGTGCCTTCAGGCAGAAAAATACAGATGTACAAAGGTGTGTCTGTAATAGTAGAGACAATTACACAGTCTTCCAAAGCAAGAGCAGTTACAGGGAAAAGGCCAAGAGCCATGACTCCTGCCTGGTTGAAAACACATGGATCTTGGAAGCTCCAAAGAGTATTTTGTGAGGCTAGGCTCATCAGACAAAATAAACAAAACCTGATCAAACACTCAAAGACTAAAGTCGGAAAAGATGCCTAGCTAGTTAACTATAGACCTTTAAAACAGAACTTTGTAGCAGCTCCAGGTTCCAGAAGGAACCACTATGATTAGCAACTTCCATCTAACACTGAAATTCTGATGTTGCTAAGTGATGTTCCTTCATTGTCTAGGTGTGGTGTGGCATTTCAGAATTTCTGCAACCAAGCCCATCCTATCACTTCCGTAATAAGCAGCACATTCAAAATGTCTCAGGGTCCTAATAAACTTATCCCAGCTCTTCTTCCTGTTTTACCCAGTACAACCACTCACTCTAGTCAACTGGCATAAAACTACCAAGCTCTAGAAAAGGCCTCTCATTTTCCCATGTTTGCTCTTAAGGTCTTTGTTCACTAATCCCTTTTTTCACCCTCCATTGATAGATGAAGTTTACTTCATCCAGAAACTTCCGAAAAGGACTTTCCAACACCCACGTGCTCTTCATCTTTGAGCTGACTGGGCCATGAAAAATGTTAGCAGGTAGATGGTTTGGCTTGGATGGGGTTATCAGTCCTTAGTCTACATGGTCTTACAACTTCTAACCATTCCCTGTTGCTTGGCTCTGATGTCTTTTGCCTGAGGTAGCCCATCAAATAGAAGGCTCACACAGAACTTCCGTTGGCAAAAAGCCCTCATGTCGCAGAACACATAATGAATGGATAATAGATGTTGAACCAATATTATGTGATCTCAGTTTTCTTTAACTTTTCAAGTTTGTTCCAAGTTGATTTTGTGTTTTTTGAAGGCCATGATCTTTCATTTCCTGGGCCCCCGAGACATTGCTTTATACATATTAGTTGCTCAATAGATATGTGCTTATTTACTTCTAACGTAGCACTTGTAATAACAAAGTGTTCCCATAGAAATACCTCAAATCACAAACTTTTATAGATAATTCCTGTTTATTTGAACTCCTTTCTATCTATTCTCTTTCTTTCCCTTGTCCCAGACTCAAGTGTACAGCATAAAAGTAGTGAGTCAATTTCAAACATGACAGTAACCAAAAGAATGACACAGCAAAGAACCCAAGCCCCTGAATTACTTTACAGCAAAACAACCTGCATGTTCTGAATTGCCTATTCATTCTGAACTGTTATATCAGGGAGGTATAAAATTCTTTCCCACTAAAACCTCCATATTTTCAGATCTCTGTTAAGAGTAGCAATCCATACTTAGTACAGATAATTTCCTGGCAAATAAGATTTTTTTTGTGCCAGTGCTAGGGGCTTAATTCAGAACCTAGGCTCTCTCCTTTAGCTTTTCATTCAAGGCTGGTCCTTTACTTCTTTTTTTTATTGTGGATCCTCTACTTCTTGAGCCACAGCTCCACTTCTTTTTTTGGTAGTTAGTTGGAGATAAGAGTCTCAGTGATTTTTTTCTGTCTGAGCTGGGTTTGAACCACAGTCAACAGCTCTCAGTCTCCTCAGTAGCTAGCAGTATAGACCTGAAACACCAGTGCCCAGCTAAATAAGAATTTTTAAGTACAACTTTTGACCTTTGATTATACTATTATTTTTTTTCATGAGCTTGTCCAATGAACATTTGTTTCCATCTAGATGTATCTCAAGATATGAAGGTGAATATGGGTATATTAACAAGATGGACATTGTGTACCACCTTTACCAATTATTGCTTCATTTGAGTAACAAAGTATGTGTCTCTAAGATAAGTGCTACAAAACTTGCTTTTCATATTTGATTTGCCAAATGCAGGCATAAATGTCACTTCATTCCACATGAGTGAAAACATGGTTTGCTGGCTTGATGGTTTTTACCAATGCTCCCATATTTGAAGGTGTTGATTTTTGTGCATAGGTCTGTTACATACATGTTCACCAGGAATACATGATGTCTAGAACTCATGTCCCACAACACCAGAAGAATTATACTCAAAAGAGATGGCAAGCTGGACTTCACTCTACTTTTGCTCCATGAAAGCCACTGTCAAGATGTTGAGAAGACAAACCAAGAGTGAGAAAAATACTGAAATAGGACAGATGTGATAAAGAATTACTATCTAGGGGCTGGGAAGATGGCTCAGTGGTAGAGCACTTGCCTTGCATGCATGAGGCCCTGGGTTCGATTCCTCAGCACCATATAAATAAAAAGAAAAAAAGCCGGAAGTGGCGCTGTGGCTCAAGTGGTAGAATGCTAGCCTTGAGCTGAAGAGCTGAGGGACAGCGCCCAGACCCAGAGTTCAGGCCCTATGACCGGACCCCCCCCCCAAAAAAAAGAATTACTATCTAAAATATACAAAGAAGGGGCTGGGAAAGTGGCTCAGTGGTAGAGTGCTTGCCTTGCATGCCTGAGGCCCTGGGTTCAATTCCTCAGCACCACATAACCAAAAAGAAAAAAGCCGGAAGTGGTGCTGTGGCTCAAGTGGTAGAGCGCTAGCCTTGAGCTGAAGAGCTGAGGGACAGCACCAAGGCCCAGAGTTCAAGCCCCATGACTGGACCCAAAAATAAAATAAAATAAAATATACAAAGAATTCTTAAAACTCAACCAAAACAAATTTAAAACACTAAAAAAATTGTCAAAACAGGGGCTGGGAAGGTGGTTCAGTGGTAGAGCACTTGCCTTGCATTCATGAGGCCCTGGGTTAAGCAAAAAGAAAAAAGCTGGAAGTGGCGCTGTGGCTCAAGTGGTAGAGCGCTAGCCTTGAGCTGAAGAGCTGAAGGACAATGCCCAGGCACAGAGTTCAGGCCCACAACCGGACCCAAAAATAAAAAATAAATTGTCAAAACATACAGATACATCACTAAAAATATCAAGATGTTAAGCACCAGAAAAGATGTTCCACATCATATGTCATTATGGACAAGCACATTAAAACTAAAATGAGATATACCACTGCCCACATTTAGAATGGCCAAAATCCTGAACACTGATACCACCAACTACTGGCAAGGACATGAAGCCATGGAAAATCTTACTGCTGCTGGTGTAGACAATTTGGCAGTTTCTTTAAAAATTAAATACATTCTTACCACATGCTTTTACAATTGCACCCCTTGGTATTTACTTGAATAAATTCAATACTTATAATATACAAAAACCCACACATGTATGTTTATAGAAGCTTTCTTCATAATTGCCAAACTTAGAAGCAATCAAGATGAATAAACAGTGGTACAAACAGAGAATGGAATATTATTTAGCTCTAAAAAGAAATGAGATACTAAGTCATAAATGGAAATGGAAGAAATTTAAATGCATATTATTAAGTAAAAGAAACCAGCCTGAAATGCCAAAATACTGTTTGAGTCCAACTGTAAGATACTTGCGAAAAAGACAAAACTATAAAAAATAATATCAGTTGCCAGGGTTAGGAGGGAGGAAAGGAGACATAAACAGAACACAGGGGATTGTGAGGCAGTGGAACTAGTTTTCTATATGAAACTATAGTGGTGGTTGCATGTTACTGAGCATTTATTAAAACCCCTAGAATGTACAATACCAAGAAGGAACCCTAATGCAAACTACAGACTTTGAGTGATAATATCAGAGATGCCATTTGGAGGCAGGATTTTGCTGGCAGAGGGGAAATGGATGAAACTGACCAAAAGATTTATGGAAATTTGTTTTATTTCCGGCTCCACTTAGCTGTGAATTTAAAACTGTTCTAAAGTATCGTTTATTTGATGAGTTAGGGGAGGGGAGGCTAACTGGGTTCTAAGAAGGATGATTTTAATCAGCAATACCAAATGAAGACCCAGCTTCAGGTACACATCCACCTGGCTTTCAGTAACACTTCTGCCACAACCTTAGGATTTTATGATACGAAGTAGTCTCACACTGATGCTGACCTAGAGTGATGAAGCCTCTCAGAGAAATTCAAGATCCTGTATGTATAAAGACCCCTGGCCAGCTCACAGCTGTTCTACCCCTAATCTCTGTAGAACCACAATCAGATAAGAAATGCCAGAATGGCCTAGCTGAGTCCTTCTTCAATTACTGTCCATAAAAATCATGAAAGCTTTAAAGAAATATGTTATTGTTTTAATCCACCAAAATTTTAAGCCATTTGGCTTACTTACACAGCATAGACAGGTTACCAAAAGTCTAGAGCCCACTACCCAAGGAAAACGAGGCATTTCTGATCAAAAGGCCTTGTTGACCAGAATTTTAGTCTATAGATCTCAGAATGACTTTAAGCAGTAACACATGATTGTTTGGGTTTTTTTTTTCAGCCCCCAAGTCTGCAAAGTCTGTTTCTTATGTTATTCTTTGTTATCAAGACATAGCAGCAACAATACCCAAGGCAGGTGTCCAGTAAATATGGGGCCTGTGGTTTGACTTCCTAGTGTCTGCCCATCTTCTGGCAGGGCTCATAACGCACTGCGTGGAATGCATAACAATGCACTAACTTACCTCCACTACAAACCCAGTGGACTCAAGACAGATTCCAATTAAGTCTCAATTACCTTCTGACATGTTAAATTACAGATGAGAAGCACCGGCCTCTGTAAGTTGTAGAGAAGAATGTTGCTTCCCAACCTAAATCTCTCTCCACAGAGCCAGACTCCCATTGGATTTTCCATAGGAGAAACAGAAGAAAAATTCTTCTCTGCAAAATGCCTCTTTATGAGCTTTGCTCTCTGTGAGATCTCAGGGAACATATGTGGTCAGGATCATTTCTTCCAGCACCACAACCCTTTTCCAAATCCCTCCTTTGGCAGCCAGTGAGTCTCTTTTAATCCCTTTGGGAATAGATTTTTCACTAAGAATAATCATTCTGCCAATAGGCAAGGAAGAACACAAAACTATGTCCCAAGAAAGCCATGTCTGAGGTCCTCATTTAATGCCAATGCTAGGCACAGTATGGTGACTCCTGAAGGAAAACATTGCCTTGGTATAGAAGCAAGGTTCTGTGGCTGCTCAGCACGGGTGGCCCAACGACCAGGTAGGAGGCAGCTGCAGGGACAAGTTTTCCTAATTCCCACAGGAACAGGAAAACATTGGAAATTAATTCTTTTGCTGACTAGATATTTATCCTGCCACCAACCAGGCAGAAGCAGAATCTTAAACAGTGTCCTTAAGAACAAAAATCTAGACTATTTTCTTCACTATATATATATATTAATATATATATACTTTGTGTATAAAGTATATATTAACATATATGTATATATACACATGAAGTATATATACATATATATATACTTTTACCTACATGCAATATAAGCTGTTAATTATTATAAATTTTTAGCGAAAATCTTGAGAGAGCTACTTACTAATAGTAAGGCAAACAAAACTCAGTAATTTTTTAAACAAAAAGATAGGCACAGATGATTGCAAGTGCATGAGTTAGGATCCTGGGAAAACTAATGAAATGGGCATAATAAATTCAGTGAAATTGATTTTGATTGTATCAAGATAAATGATAACATTCCATGCAAAAACTGAGTGACTTGAATTTCACAGGCTATGTTTGAGGTGATATTTTCCTCATCTTCCAATTTGTCACCATAACCTTATTTTTATTAGAATAAGAGCACAAAGACATTTTGTTTCCGGCTTGTATAGCCTTACTTTGACTTAGTAAAAAAATAATCTAATGGGAAGGAAAACTCAATTAGAAAAGCTACCATGACTCTTAAAGTACTAAAACATATGAAAAATATGTATTTTAAAAAAGATTAACACATTCAAACTATGAGTAATTTTTAAATCAACATTTTTTTCCTGCTTTTGCAATTTTTAAATCTTTGGTGCCTTCTAATGGAAGCTTTCAGAGGTCTGTCCTGAGTCATTTAGTTTCTGTTAACAGATCTGTCCTGGATTCTTATTGGCATGTATTCCTGTGCCACCCACGTAGAACTCCAAATGTGGGTCCAAGGCCTGCCGAACTGTGAATACTGTATTGGTGTAATTCTGCCAGTGACCACCCTTAAACCTCAGTGGAATCAAAGGGAAGCAAAGATATGCTGAAATATATTTAAAACACAAAAACCTTGAGGATAATTACAAGAATATTAGTTCTTCTAAAATTTACCCTGTCAAATCTTCTTCCTAAGGGTCAAGACCACTTAAGTACAAATTTTAGCTGTAAGACCAGGGTCTGAGGATGCCCTATATATGTGTATATATACCAGACTTCACAGTAGTTTACCAAAAAAAATCAAGACTAACCACAACCTGAAAGAGAAAAGTCTCATTTAGTGCAAAGAGTAGATGAATTGTGAGCCCTGGATCAAAATACCTTCTTGTACCTTCCTCTATCCTTAAATAAGATGTGTGTGCTGTGAGTAGCATTGTGCCTTAAATCAGAATGAAAAGGCATGAGACAGTTGGGCTTCCTCCATCCAGCAACTATGGATTAGGCAAGAGCTAAACAAAAAGGATATATAATAGTTGCTTGAACCCTAACTACTAACTTTCTTTCCGACATCACCAACACTAAAAGCTTTATTTCAAATTGTAATTTCAATTTTATTCAGTGTTCTGAATTAAAGCAAGGAAGAACATCCGTTAATTATAAGGTAATTTTGCCATAATCTGGAATAAATTAGATGATTGCTTACTTCACATAAATATATTGTAATCATAAATTAGGATTTGAGACTTCGAAGGGAGCTTTGAAATTACTTCCCATTGAAGCCTCTCATTTTAGAGATGAAAAAAGTGGGGATCCAGTGTGATTAAATGACCTGCCCAAGGTCATACAGCTAATTAAAAGCTAAGCAAGGATTGTATTCTATGTCTGCTGCCTCCCCACCAGGGTGTTTAAGGTTTTTTAGTGGGGGTGGGGAGTGTTTTTTACATCTCAGCTTTCAATTAGTCATAATAAGAGGTAGTGGTGGTCTGCATTACACAAAATAGTAAATAGGCCTCCTGTCCCTTTTCTTTGTTCCTTAGCTTTTAAAATTAAGGTTACTCTGTTCTGTGTGTTTAATTATTTTATCTTCTCTGCAGCATCTAACACAATGAGGTTTTTCAGTAGAACTATGTTAAGTAAATTGCAATGAATAGAGAAATTAACTGGTCTATCTTTTGATCAACAGCAGACTAATACATTATGACAATGAAGGCAGAATACCAGCCAGGTGAAGAATGATAATAGAAGGTGATTTGGAATTTATCTTTTCTACTTCCATACTATAAAGAATAAATGAAGCAATAGAGAATTATCAAGAAAGTAGTGATGTTATTAGCATCACTTGAATAAGCCATTGCTTTTTCTCATGATCCTTCTCAAGTTCATGTTCTAACATGTGTGACTCTTTCCACAGTTTTTCTTTTTTACATAACTTAAATCACCTCTCCATTCTATATGGTACAAATGGCCCTGAACTTATAAAATTTAAAATAGGTTGCTGATTTAATTTCAGCAGAAACACTATCACATATTATAAAGAGCTTTGAAACTGAGAATTATGAAATGTGGTTTCCAATCCTGGACCATCAATAAATGAACAGTTTTATTTTGGCACAGTTGTGCAAAGGCACTAATGATTTCCTGTCTGCCTTCCAGCTTTAAAACCATGTGACTTCATGTCCTTCTTTTTGTTTCTGTTTTAGACATGTTCTTGCTGTGTAGCTCAGCTTGGCCTCAAACTTGAGATCCTTCAGCTTCAGTCTGCTGAGTGCTGGGATTCTAGGTATGCATCACCATGCTTGGTTTTGATGTCTTTCTTAATGATGTCACATGTATGTAGTAAACACTACCTACATGCCAATTTTTCTTTTCGTTTTTTTTTATTTTGGGTCGGTTGTGGGGCTTGAACTCTGGGCCTGGGCACTCTCCCTGAGCTCTTCAACTCAAAGCTAGTGTTCTATCACTTGAACCACAGCGCCACTTCCAGTTTTCTGGTGGTTTATTGGAAATAAGAGTCTCGCGGACTTAACTGCCTGGGCTGGCTTTGAACCCTGATCCTCAGATCTCAGCTTCCTGAGTAGCTAGGATTACAGGCGTGAGCTACCAGCACCCGGCTACCGCTAAAGAACCAGGTATCTCCTAGAGAGAGTAAACTTAAAATATTATGACTATTTGTCCATTTTCTGTAGGTAAAGAAAAATACTACTGAGAAAGGGAAACAAAGGAGGAGGCTACAATGCTTGATAAGAAATGTACTCATTATCTTGCCCATGTAATTGTAACCCCTCTGTACAGTATTTTCACAATAAAAAAATTTAAATTAAAAAAATACTACTGAGTGAATTAATTACAAAGAAAATACTTCTTGCAATTCTGGAGGCTAGGAAGTCCAACAGTATGACACCATCTACCAAGGACCTTTATGCAGCAAAATAGATGGAGGGATAAGCAGGCATTCATAAGCTGGAGAGAGAGCTTGCTTTTATTTTTTAAAAAAATTCCTGCTTTGACTTGCCCACAACCACACAACCACAATAATGGCATTAATTCATGAGGCTTGAGACCTCATGACTTACTGGGTCTTAAAGGTGATTGTAATTCCGAATACCATAACAACAGCTCTTAAATTTCGTCATTAGTTTTGGATAGGACATTTAAACCATAGAACCATGCTATCACCATCTAAAGTAGAAGACTCAGCCAAGTGCTGGAGGCTCACGCCTGTAATCCTTGCTACACAGGAGGCTGAGATCCAAGGATTATAGTTTGAAGACAGCCCAAGCAGGAGAGTCCATGAGACTCTATTTCCAATTAACCAGCAAAGAGCCAGAAGTAGAGCTGTGATACATGTGGTAGATGACCAGCCTTGGACAAAAAAGCTAAAGAACAGTGCCCATGCCCTGAGTTCAAGCCCCAGTACTGGGGAAAAAAAGTTGAAGACTCAAGTCACTTGTTAGTCACAGGGGAGAGAGGGGAATAAAAGGAAGTAGAGAACAGAGTTCCTGCACTTAAAGGTTTTCTTTCCTATTATTTCTTCACATCTGTTTTTGTTGCCTTAAATTTACATGTAATAATTGTACATATTTACTTACATGTAATAATTGTACATATTTATTAATTTAACCATTAGGAAGATATATTCCACATATAAAAGAATAAGTACATTCACGTTAGTATTGGCCAGGTCAAAGGTCTCATTGGTGTCTACTTACTTTTATCTAGGTAATTTTTTTTTGTCATTGTGGGGCCTGAACTCTGGGCCTGAACACTGTCCCTCAGCTCTTCAGATCAAGGCTAGTGCTCTACCACTTGAGCCACAGAACCACTTCTGGCTTTTTCTGCTTATGTGGTGCTGAGGAATCCATCCCCGGGCCTCATGCATGCAAGACAAGCACTCTACCACTGAACTACCTTGCCACCTTCCCAGCCCTATTTAGGTAGTTTTTAAACAAATATTAATTAGTATAAAAAATATTTAAGCCTCATAAGTACTCAGAGAAAGAGAACTGTGGACTAGACTGAAACTACATGCATGTTCTGAAACTGGAAGACTGCAGCAAGAAGAACTAAGGCCAGGTGCCTCATTCCCATGGAGAAGTGGTAAACCAGTGCAGTCGTGTGGGGACCCCTCCCTAGGGTCTAATCCTCTGTGATTTCAGTCTTGAATGTTTTGACAGTACATCAGTGTTTGAATTTGAGTATCATGAGTGAAGTCCAGTGGGTCAGTGGAACATGATCTCAGCACCACAGCTCCCACACCACCCCCCACCCATCCATCTAATGGGACGGGTTGTTAGGGGCCATCTCCCACACTGCCCATCTCCCCACAGGTACATTCCTGTAATGCAAGCACTTAGGAAACTGACGCTTAAGGATAACAAGTAGTATGTGTACTCCCTAGTGAAACCATACCTCAAAGTGAACCGTCAAAGGACTACAGTCCAGTGGTAGAAAACTTACCTGGCTTGTGCAGGCCCCAAGTTCTATCCAAGCACCACCCAAAATGAATGCAGATTAGTCATTTTGCTATCCGTTTAGTAGAAGACTATATATGTGTGTATGCATGTGCATATACACAAATATATGCCATTGTGAGAACAAATAAACTGTGATGACCAATATGGAAGTATAGACACTATTCATCCTGGACGTACATCCTACCAGCATAGCAAAACTAGCGAAACAAAGTTCTCTTTTCCAGACTCTTATTGTCCTAAATAGGATTACATATATACTTGTGAATCAGTTATCCTAAGTAACACTGTAGATTCTTAATTTTCATTTTTATTTATTTATTTATTTATTTTTTGTCTGTCGTGGAGCTTGAACTGGGGCTTGGGTGTTATCCCTGCACTCATCAGCTCAAGCTGAGCACTCTATGACTTGAGCCACAGCACCACTTCTAATTTTCAAAGCCTGAGTCACATCCCTATCTATGACTTTAAACGAGGAAGTCAACCTTAGTTGAGCTGGAAGAACAAACATCACTATTTCTGGAAAAGATGGAAGAAACTTTTTAAATGACAGCATATGAGGTTCTTGTATTTTCATGCCTTCAGTTGGATATAAATGCTCGGAAGTATACATGCTGCTGAACTAAAAGGAACCAAATATCAGGAAATCATAAAACAACTGTTTGCATTACACAGAATGTACCTACAGGTGCTCCTTTTACAAAAACTAAGCATCTTTTTAAAAGCAAGAATTGGATAAGATCAATTCTACATTATTTTAGGAAAATATCAAGTTGTATCCTTAATGCATAGCCCAACAAAATTTGCCTTGATACATCAGCCGTTAATATCTTTCTTTCAGTGTGAAAATTTGTTGGAGTAAACTAGAACAATAAAAAAGCAATAATGGAAAACTGTCTCTTTTAAGAGAAATGCTTTCAGCATATACCATTTAGAGAGATATAAACCATGGCAAGTTGCTTGGACTAAATTTTGAAATCTAGGTGCTGAATAATGCTGAGAAGTATATAATCAAAGACTTTTCAGAAAGTGTAAACACAAGGAACATTCTATATGAAATTATCTCAGCTCTCTAGTCTTCTTAACTCCTTTTCTACTTACAGTTAGATCATAAAGGATCAAGTAGCATAAAAGCATCCCTTTAGTTATGTGTGTTGGCCCTGAGATATATGTTACTACTATATTCTTCCCTTCTCAATTGAGGAGAGTCATAGACAAAGAAGCTAAGTAACTCACCTGAAGTCTCACAGGTTGTCACTAACACAGAGACCCAAATAGTGTTTCCTGTAGTCTAATCCACTAAATCTCTCCAACAGCATCAGAAACCTCAGCAGCTGGATTTTCCTGGACATGAATTCCAACAGCAAGAGATCAGGCAAAGTGTAAGTGCCACCAGTAAGTGCTAACTGTGAACTAGCAAGCGCCCAGAGCTGAACCCCAATCCCAACTTTAAACGCTCTATAGTCAATTATTTCTCACATATTTTCCTGAGTTCACCTGGATATTATGGTAGCTATGTAAAGAGAGTTTGATTGTAAAACTTGGCATCACTGTGCAAATAAAGTGAAATGAGTAAGTTTTTCTTTTAGAAGAGTTTATTTCTTCAAAACATTGCTTCTGAAGCTGTGCAAGCAGTTGTATTTAATTAAACAAATGCTTTTTTAAAAAGTCATGTTTTCAGTGGAGTAGGCACAGTTTCTGCCATCTGTCTTCTTGCAATTGTACAGGCTCCACATAGTAGCTGTGGGGAAGGAAATTGTGATTGGTGTATTCCCTAACAAACATTTTTCATGAAAATTGTCATCATCTTAACTACTGTCAGAATGAAGAAAATGTGACAAAATAGATATAAAGGGAGTAGAATTTCCAAGCAGGTTTTTGAAAAGGTCCTGATTTCCATGATATGCTGTCCATTTCCTCATTCAAAACACATTATAGTTGTCACCCGTTCCAAACTGAACATCATATAGTGGAGGTGGGGGGGGGGGAGTTGGCAGATGGATAAACACATGTTCCCTGATTTTTAAGATAGCAGGGTACCTGGAAGTGCCTTGAAAACCTACAGTTAAGACAAATGCAGGAAAACAAGCTGCTGTGTGTGCTGTAACACAATGTAAAACAAGAATCAGCATAGAGATGTGATTTGTTTTTCATCTTGGCTAAATCACCAATATGTGCATGTCTTTTTTCTATATTTGCAGAGTGCGAATAACAATGTTATTTATGCTCATCTTAGGTAGGTGGCAAGCATGAAGATTTTAAAAAGCAAATACTTAATATATTAGTACAACACTCAATTTCAGGTTCTTACCTCTAAAATTATTTACAGTGTACTCCAAAATATCTCTTGAATCTACATATGTCTCTTCATTTCTATTGTCATTATCCTAATCTAAAATGACAAGATCTGGTAACAAGGCTGCTGTAACAGTGTACATGTCACATCTCTGCCTCCTTTCTGGTTCAGGGTTGATATCCCAAAGCCTCCAACTCATGAAAAGATTGTTCCCAACCCCATACAAAATTTAAATAAAAACGGCTTCATAATTTTTAGGATACGATAAGCTTCTAGAAGACAGTTTACCTTTCTCTGGCTCTCAAAATAAGCATTCATGTAAGAAATACTTGTTTTTATTTGTATGTAATACTGTATTAGTCAGTTTTATCATTGCTGTGACCAAATACCTGACAGAAACAACTTAAAGGAGGAGGATTTGTTTCGACTCATAGCTATAGAGAGTTCAGTCCCTTCGAATTTGTTCGAAGTACATTGTGAACATGTCTGAACAGCATAGTGGTAGGCATGGGTGACAGAGGAGCTTCTTTACTTCATGGTAGATGGGAAGCAGGAAGGTGGGAACCAGGATCAAATATAAACTTCCAACTCAGGACCTTCAGATGAGATGAGTACATTGCCTAATGCCCTAAGACACTGACCAGGTATAACTTTCAAAGGCATGCCCTGCTTCCCACCAAACTCTTATTTTTTTTTTCCAACTAGGCCCTGCCTCCTAAAGGTTACCACAACCTCTCAAAATATCACCGATGGCTTGGGACCACACCTGGAAAACGTGAGCCCTCTAAGAACGATTTCATAATAAAATCATGGCATTCTGACTTTGGCCTTCAAAGGCTCATAGCTTCTCATAATGAAAAATACATTTAGTGCATCTCTTCATGGAGGTGTACTTTGTCCCCAAAGTCTTTAATGTCCCCAAAGTCTTAACAGTTCCAACATTGTTTAGAAGCCTACATTCAGAGTCTCTATAGAGGCAATTCCTTAGCTGTCAGCCAATGTAAAATGAAGAAGAAAGTTATATTTATAAAGCATAATAATATACATTGGCTATTCTAAAATGGATGAATGGAACCAAAAAGGAAGAATGCAACCAAAGCAAGACCCAAGCCAATTAGGGGCAAGCTGGGAGTATACATAAATATAAGCCTTTTATGAAGAGGTGACATTGACCGAGAAGTATTATACTCATAACTTGACTTATGGAATTGTAACTCCTTCGAATGACTACTTACTAACAACAATAATTTTTTTTGGGGGGGTCCAGTAGTGGGGCCTGAACTCTGGGCCTGGGCACTGTCCCTCAGCTCTTCAGCTCAAAGCTAGTGCTCTACCACTTGAGCCACAGTGCCACTTCCGGCTTTTTTTTTTCTTTTTGCTTATGTGGTGGTGAGGAATCAAACCCAGAGCCTCAGGCATGCAAGGCAAGCACTCTACCACTGAGCTACCTTCCCAGCCCACAACAATAATTTTTTAAACAAAGAAAAAGTACGGTCTTTTTGGTGGAAGTAGATGTCTCGCTTTAGAAAGTTGATGTCGTTGAGGTAACTTACAGAGGATATACAGAAGCAGTTACTACCCAATTGCACTCTTTAGAAAGGACTGGTAGTTTAATAAAATTCATTAATTCACAAACATCATCTGTCGTGTGTGTGTGTGTGTGTGTGTGTGTGTGTGAGTGAGTGTGTGTGTGTGTGTATGTGTGTGTATATGTTCTTGAGACAGGGACTTGCTAAATAGCCTAGGCTGACCCAGAATTCACATTCCTTCTGATTCTTTCTGCTTCCATCTCTTTTTTCCCTCTTGTTGTCTTGGTCCTGGAGCTTGAATTCAACATCCAGGCATAGTACATGAGCTTTTTTGCTCAAGGCTAGGGCTGTACCACTTGAGCCACGGTTCTGCTTCTGGATTTTGGGTAGTTAAATGGAGATAAGAGTCTCAAGGACTTTACTGCCCACACCGGTTTTGGAACTTGATCCTCATATCTCAGCCTTCTGAGTAGCTAGGATTACAGGCATGAGCCACCAGCATCTTACTAGTTCTGCCATTTTTAGTCTGATTATTACAATTAATCCAGAGAAAAGGACACCAATTATATATTATTTTTTAAAGAGAAAACCAGCCAGGAATGGTGGTTCATACCTAGAATCCCAGTATGAAGATGATGAAACAGGAGGAGCAAGTCAAAATGAACTCCAAGAAATGGAAGTAATAGCTTTTCTTGTTTGTTTGTTTGTTTGTTATTTGTGAAAATACCGTCCAGAGGGGTTACAATTACATGGGCAAGATAATGAGTACATTTCTTATCAAGCATTGTAGCCTCCTCCTTTGTTTCCCTTTCC
>NW_012267443.1:348427-399525 GCF_000151885.1 Dipodomys ordii
ATTTCCTAACACATGGGGCAATGTCGAAGCATAGAATTCCATTGTGTATATATACCACATTTTCTTGATCCATTCATCTACTGAGGGGCATCTGGGTTGGTTCCAAATCTTAGCTATAATAAATAATACTGCAATAAACATAGTCATGCTGGTAGCTTTAGTGTGGTCTTGTTTGTGAACATTTGAGTAAATGCCCAAAAGTGGGATTTCTGGGTCATAGGGGAGCTCTATGTGGAGTCTTTTGAGGAACCTCCATACTGATTTCCAAAGTGGTTGAACAAGTTATGAGTACATTTCTCATCAAGCATTGTAGCCTCCTCCTTTGTTTCCCCTTCCCATCCCTTCCCATCCCCCACCTCCCGCAACCCTCCCTACTCCCCCTACTCCCCCACCACCGCCAAAGTTCGTTTTTCGACATAACGATTTGTACATCTCATTGTTGCAATGGGTCCACCTGTATCCTTATTTTATTGTACTGTTTGAGATTCTTTTTTTCTTTTTTTTTCTTTCCTTTTTTCTTTGGTTTATTCCCTTCTGGCACTGTTTATGATTTCTTTATCCTTTGTCTTGTAAAAGTTTATCTGATTTGGGGATGGGAATACGAAGCACAGAAACTGTGGGACAAAAGGTGAGCTAATTCAGGAGTAAAACCCACTAAACACTATGTTAGAAATGAACAACTTTAGGGGGAGGAAAGTCAGGAGGGAAAAAACTGGGAGATAATGAGGGAAAGGGTTACATTGTTCAAAAGAAAATGTACTTATTATCAGACTCATGTAATTGTAACCACTCTGTACATCACCTTTAAAATAAAATTTAAATTAAAAATGAAAGAGTTCAAGGCCAACCTGAACTACATAGTGAGACCTTGATTCAAAAGAGAAAGAGAAAAAGAAAGAAAAGAAAGAAAAAGAGAAAGAGAGAAATATAAAACCTAATTTGTCAATTTTATGAAAGAATGAGCCAGCATGACAATAAGAACAGATCATTACCATCCTTCATTTGTAATTTTGAGTGTGTATTGTGTGCATTTATTTATTGTGTATGTATCTTTGTGTGCATTTATCTGTATATATTTGTATGACTTAAGATGTAAAAAAAAAACCACCTCATTGGGCCTAGAGCATTATGTAAAAGTAACATCAAATTTCCCCCCTTTGTTTTTCCCTAAGAATTATCAAATTGCCAAAATTTTTACTGGTATTTTCTTATATTCTCCTTATCATCACAGCAAGACTGGTTTCTTTATCCCTTACCAAGAAAAGGCATTAGCCCTAGCCTTGAAACGAAGGTTTTCATAATATTTAATCTTTTTTTTTCATCTTCCTTTGCTACAACTTAAGTCCCATTACTCCTGGTCCTGTCCTTGTTGGCTAATGAGGATAATTGGTCCCTTCCCTCCTGAAAACATCCTTTTATGTTTTTTGGAGAGTTATTATGCCCCTTTTCAGTCCTCTCTTCTCTAGGCAGAGCAGGCCTGATTCTCTTAACCTTGCCTCACAGGGCTGATTTTCCAGACCTTTGATCATTTTAGTTCTTCCCCTCTGAACTCTCTCCAATTTGTCTGTCTCTTTCAAAACGTGGTGCCCAGGAGAGAATTCAATCCTTCAGTTGAATCTTAACCAATATGGTATTAACCTGGCCAATGCTTAGTAGGTGTGTATTAGAATCTTAAAGATTATATGCCTGAATTCTGGTACAGAAGTTCCTTGTATTTAAAAAAATAATTGAAATTAGGAATTTTAGTTTGACAGTTCAAGTTACTTTGAAAATCCACCTGTGAGTACACAACAGTATTTGAAAAGAAGTGAACTGTTGAACAATAATGAACAGTTGAAGAGATAGGACAACCTTTTTTAGAGCAGATGAACTTCCGAAAGGAAAGTGAAAGGCGTGTTTTCAAATATGCAGAAAGATTTCTTCATTGTCCTGTCATTTTATTCTGTTTGAAGGTATCTAATGCTTGTAAAAAGACTTTATTCTATGTTGACACTGCCTTGAATATTTACTCCTGGGAGTAAATATTCACAACTTTAAGTTTATCTAGGCTTACTTTTTGTTTTGTGTCTCAGTTTAAATGTACAGTAGTAATTACCAAAACCATAGTCAACCAACTAGTTGGACATGAGGAAATAAAGTTTTCCACATCTGTACACCAGTCGCTCATGACTGTAATCCTAGCTACTCAGAAGGCTGAGATCTGAGGATCATAATTCAAAGCCAGCTGGGGCATAAGAGTCTGTGAGGCTCTTATCCAGAAGTGATCACTCCAAAAAGCTAGAAGTAGAGCTTTGAAGAGTGGTTCAGTGGTAGAGAGGTGGAGTGCTGGCTTTGAACAAAGAAGTTCAAGAATATCACCCAGGCCCTAAGTTCAAGCCCTATGACCAGCATAAAACACACACACACTCATACACAGACATGCACATACACATTTCCACTAAAACATGAGGAAAGATTAGAGGAAAGGTTTCAGAAAGATTATATTTTGCATATTTATTATTAAAAATTATTAAAAATGCAAAAATCTTATACTGCCAAGACTTGCTTTTTGCAGGTTTTAATCATTAACAGATGAGACAAGATTAGGTAATGATGGTTAATGCTTCCATGTGTGGTACTAAGTATGAAGAAAATGGTAATTCAGAGGACAGAGTGAACATAGAGTTGAGGAATAAGATGTGAGTCCAAAGAAGACTTTCAGCAAATCCTGAAAAAAATATTCATTTGAGGCAAAAGAGAGAGGAAAGGAGAAAAGAGACAGAGGTAGAGAAATGAGTATGATGGGCTGGGAGGACATGGAGGAAGCTGACTTGCCCAGAGTAGAGAAACACATGGAAGAACTGTGAGGAAGAAATTAAAACCAGAGGTTTTAACTCAGATTGATAGGCAACTAGGATGGATGAAGCTTCCTCTAAGGAGAAGTGATGCCGTGTGATGGGCTAAAGCAAATGGAGCACCTGTAAGCCTTGTTCCCATCATCAGGCTCTTGGATTGTCAAACTTGTCCTTTAAACATGTGAACTCAATCATTCTCCTTTGGCTATATATTACTAGGGAGCTTTTATTGTAGTTAAAGAAATACTCATATTTATCTTTTTAGTCTTGATCTATCAACACATGTATCTGAAACCTCTTGGAGACCCAGAATCACATTTAAAGTGGATATTAGTAAAGATACTTTAACTCTGATAACACACTTTCTGACACAGCGCATGGAATCTATGTGACCACAAGATGTCACTGTTGCTAGGCTACTGCAATGTTACAAGTATGGTATTCAGGGGAGGGCTTAAAACAAATCAAGGATTCAGGGCAAAAGAAATACTTTAAATCCTCAAGACTTGTAGCCAAAATGCTCCCAGAACAGCTCCCACCACATCCTCTTTCTTCTTAAGGAGAAAATTGTGAAAATTCTAGAATAAAGATGCTGCAATTGTGCTTTGTGTTTGTTGTTTCTTTTTCTCTTCTTCCTCTTCCTCTTCCTCCTTTTTCCTCCTCTTCCTCCTCCTCCTTCTCCTCCTTTTCTTCTCCTCCTTTTCTTCTTCTTCTCCTCCTCCTCCCTTCTTCCTTCTTCTTTCTTCCTTCTTCCTTCTTCTTCCTTTTGCTTTTTTTGGTTATGTAGCTAAGATTGGCCGCAAACCCTCATGTCGATCTTCCTTTTACAAGTGTGTACTATCAGGCCCAGTTCTCATTTTTATTTATTCCTACAGTGTTATTCCTTAGTACTAGGTTCTCTGAGATGCTGTATGTTGTTGCTGTTTAAGTAGTATAGTATATTTGACCATACAGACATAAGGGATTAGGCTTTTTTCAAGTAATAGTTTTGGAACTTCTCATCAGTTAAGCTCTGATGGACTGTTCAGTTTCGCTGCATGTATTGTACAGGTTTATTGCTATAGTAGAACTACAGAATTCTCTGTGTCACTGTTTCATAATGTAGCTTTTAATACAGTGGATAATTTGGAAGCCCAGAGCACACTTTATTATGTGTTTATACAGTCCTAATTACCACACCATTAAAGATACGTTGGACATTTAAATTATTTTGTATGTTTAGGCTATAGCTTATGATCTGAACATACCATGTTATAACAACATGCTTTGTGAACCTCATAAATGCTCTTAAGTAGCACAGTATATACTCTTTGTAAACAAATACTACATAAAATACCTTGTGAAATACTTAAAGACCATCTTCTATGGTAACTAAGTGGTATTTATCCAAAATTCTTAGGGTTTTTATTTTCCTACTCTTCAAATAAACTATTTAAATTAAAGTCATAGTACTACACAATAACATGGAAGCAAGGTTTTATAAACCTACAATCTTGAACATCTGGATTTTTTTCCATCTTCTGCTTTCTTGGGGTAACAGAAGTATCCTTACCCTTGTTTTTAACTCTGATTATAACTCCAGAAGACAGCTAAAGGTGATACATCACCAGATATGCTTAGTGAATTAAGATGACTTTTTAAAGATGCAGAATAGATCTTTGAACTTATGAAAATGAATATAGAATCTTTACCCTTTTTTAGAGGAGAGAAAGGACAGGTATACATTTTTAATGGGAAATTTTTCTTTGCCTGTTTGGTGGAACTAGTGTTTAAACTCAAGATTTCAGGCTTGCCAGGCAGGCATTCCACCACTTGTACCATTCCCCATGGGCAATTTTTTTTTGGTCCATCCTGGGGCTTGAACTCTGGACCTGAGTGCTGTCACTCAGCTCTTCAGTTCAAGGCTAGCACTCTACCACTTGAGACAAAGCATCACTTCCGGTTTTCTGGTGGTTTATTGGAGATAAGAGTTTCACAGCCTTTCCTGCCCAGGCTGGCTTTGAACCACAATCCTTAGATCTTAGCCTCCTGAGTAGCTAGAATTACAGGCGTGAGCCACAGTCACCTTGATCTCATTGGCAAATTTTTAATGTTTTATTTTTCATACCCCTAAATCTGTTTGGTTCTCCCTGAATTCTGAGAGGTGTACTTTTCTAAGTCTCCAGACTTGATTTCTATTCTAGTCATGAAGATGACTAGCTGTTTGTTACTTCCTCAGCAGTATACCTAAGAGCAGAAAAATCAGCGAGAGCATCTCAGACCACAACTTTAGAACATCACACATTCCAGATTCAGAGGAATGTAGGGAACTCAAAGATGCTGAGAACAAAGACCATCAGGATCCCAGACAGAATGTATGTGTCCAGCAGTGCACAGGCAACCAACCTGTGGGTCACTGAGGATCCTCTCCATCCAATCTATAGACAGATTCACTTGACAGATTTCTTTAAGCAGAATTTATGCATTGTGGAGTTGAATGACCAGAGGTGTATACATATCAAGAAAATATGAAAAAAGACACCAAGATGTATTTTAAATGACCTATGGATACTTACTTCTTGAACATATCATACATTATGATGAGTTCCTATCCTGATGTGGATATTTAGACTTGTATATTTTGGTTTAATTTCAAAGAATGAATACAAAATTCTTATTGCTTGTAATGATGATGTAAAAAGAAATATTTAGTTTGACAAAAATAAATGAAATATTGAAACAGGTTTTTAAGAACCTGTAATACTGAAGAAAAAAATTAAAGGACTTACTTGGTTCAACTTGAAGTATAAATCAGAAAATAATCAATCTAAAATTAGTTTCCTGTTGATTCATTTAACTATGTTAAATATTCCATAGCAACAAGACAGAAATATTAAGTAATTTTAAAAATGCTGACACTAATATCCATATTTTATTTATAAGCAGAAGTGTTTATCCAATGATTATAGAGCCTTTATTTCTTAAGCTTTTATGCGTATCAATAAACAAGTTACATAATTCCCATCAAGAATTATGTTAATAATACTGCACAAACTTTGTTGAGTCATTTGTAGGATACTTCAGAACAACTAAAAAGACACTACTTCTATTCTGCTATTCTCAAAAGCCATGAAATTTTCCCTAATTTATGTGATACAATAATATTTATAATGTAGGTGGTTATTTCCATTTCAGGTCAAAATATGGTTACAATAGAAAATCAGACATTTGGCAGAAATCCCAGCTGTAAGTTTATGAAACAGAAGCACTGTTTGATCGCTGGTAACTTAGGGAAAGAAACAAGTTTCTGTTTAGTTTTGTGGAAAAAAATCTTTCAGATTAACCATTTGTTATTGGTTGTGAAGTTTGATGTAATATCTTAAACTGAACAAAATGTAATATAGTTCAGATGAAAAGCCCAGAGAGTGTGGGGGCAGGGAGGGCAATAAAAACTCTGGCAAAGACTCCCTAGAGAGATGAGCTCTCCAGGATGACTTGTCTGGCGTGGACTTTGGAAATGTTCTCTCTCCGGATGCTCCCACACTCCAACATGGGACCTGTGCCAGACGCACACCACATCCTAGCAAAGAGAAGGAATGTGAAATGGAGAGCTGGCTGGTCTTCTCAAACCCAATACTCTGCACCATCAATGAGAAGGAAGAAGAGCTTATGCTAAACACAGGACATGGCTCAGAACTGGTTTAACAGTACTCAGAATATATTTTCAAATATGTGGATTCCAGTATGTCTGACTATCACTCAAGGAAGGTCATGGGTAGGTGGGCTGTATATACTGGCCAGGGCTGTAGGATTTGAACTTCTAATCTAGCTCAAGTACAGTATGTATGCACTAATTACCCTGGGCCTTTTATGGCAATCCATCCTATGTACCTAAGGAGGAGAAGAGGAAATATTGTGTGTGTGTGTGTGTGTATCATTGTGTCAGCTACAGGCTACAGCTGCTTATTTTCTCCCCAATAAGCAAATAAGTTAGTAATCACAAAGCCATGAGATTTAGAGAAATGGATATTTGTTACAATATTTTCAGAGTCTATCCTAACTATGAATGCAAGAGATTAGCACCAAAAGCAGTAATCACAGAAGTAAATAGAGCTAGATTTTCCATACAGGGAGATAGAGTAGAAGAATTATTCTGATGCTGTGCTTTGAGAGGCCTGGAATGCCCAGAAACCAACCTAAACATCCTCTCTGCTGCCTTGGTGAAGGCACTGGAGAAATCCATCTGCTCTACAGGTTAAGATGCACATTTTACCAGACATCCGTGACTCATGCTTATAATCCTAGTACCTCAGGAGGCGGAGATCTGAGAGTTGTGATTCTAAGCCAGCCTGGGGCAAACAAATCAGTAAGAAACAATCTCTGATTAAACAGAAAAAAGCTGCAAGTAGGGTGTGACTCAAGTGATAGTGTATAGCCAGGAGCAGAGAAATGGAATGAGAGTAAGAGGCCTTGAGTTCAAGCCTCAGTACTGGCACACATTCTCATTGGGGAATGCTACCTATGAGGGAAAATACCTGGTCTTCAGAATCAAAGAAAAATCTGACTCATATTATATATGGCTATGCAGATTTTCTATGATTAATAGATTGTTCATCAATAGTGTTAAAATTAGATGGGGAATACAAAATTTCCTTTCTTTTTCCTCTATCTAGTATAAATTAATTACTGAGAAGGAGAACCTAGCACACAATAAACATATGCCAATATAGGTATCAACAAGTGACTATGGAAAGAATTTAAAATATTTCAAATAATGCTGAACAGCTTATGAAAAGAGGTAAATAATTTTAAGCATCACAAAGACTAGTAGCTCTAAGGACAGAAAGGTCAGGGAGGGTTTTATACAGGAAATAGGATTTTACTGGATCTTAAAAGACCCAGTAGAAAAAATATGGGAAAGCATCCAAACAGGACTGAGGACTTAGATCAGAACACAGAGCAAGGCTCTCAAGCCCAGAAGGAAAATAAAGTCTCAGGAGAATTGAGAGACCTGTGCCAAGTTCTAGCCAGTTTAAAGGTCACACCAGAAACCTCAGCCCTCCCCTATTAAGATGTTCTTGTTGTTATTTTTTTTCTTTTCTGTAGCGAGATTTGAACCTTGCACATTCTCAGTAAGCACCCAACCATTGAGCTATAGCCCCCACCCTTTTCTTCTGGGCCTCAGTGTAAAGCCCAGTGCTAACTGCTTGTTCAGTGTGCGCAAGGCCCTGAGTTTGATCCCCAGCACTATTGTGTATATGCTTAAATGTTTATTCTGAGACAGAATTTCACTTTGTGGAGCCTAAGCTGCCTGGCCTTGAGTCTTCTGCCTCAGCCTCCTTTATGGATGCTGGGATTACAGAGGGTGCTACCACACTCAGCAATCCTGCTGTGTAAGAATGGATTTATAAAGAAAAAAAAAGGTCTATGAGTTTTTTGTTGTTTAGTAAAATATATGCAACTTAAAATGTATTATTTTAACCACATTTAAGTATACATCACTACCATCCATCTTCAGAACTTTTTCATGATCCTGTTATGAAACTCCATATGCATTGAACGGTGTAACTCTTTTCTTTCTAGTAAACACTATTTGTCCCTATTCTATATCTCTACATATTTGACTATTCTAGATAGCTTATTTAAATGAACTATACAGTATGTAGCCCTTTATATCTGCCTTATTTTGCTTAGCATAATGCCTTTAGGGCTATCCATGTTACAATATGTATCAAGGTTTCTTTTCCTCAACGCTGAGTATGTGCCATTGTATCTGTCCTTCTTCTTGCTCTTGCTTTAAATATATATATATATAAATGAAAGACTAACAGCTCATACCAATTTTTGAAGGCCTTAGAGCACTATCTTCTGAGAGAAAACAGATTACTCAAAGTTGAGCTATAGTCACTGAATAGACTCCCCAGCTAAGAGAAGATACACATGCCATCAAACAAACAAACAAAAATCTTCTCAAGATTGATCAAAATTCAGTATATTGGAAATGAACTTTACAACTTCAGGTGTCGAGGGTGGGGGGAGGATAGGAATGTGGGAAGGGGGGAGGGAAGGGATAGTGGGAGGACAACAAGGAAGGGAAGGGGTAACAATGATCGACAAGTAATGTACTCATGTAACTGTAACCCCTCTGTACAGCATCTTAACAACAACAACAAAAGATTGATCAAGAGCATTACTGGGCAGCAGACACGAAGCATGCCAGCCCTGCACACTGGCCTCAGTTAGAAAAGCTGCTTACAAGAGATCCACAGGATAGCAGAACCTACAGTGTCCTAGGAAGGCTAAGAAGTACTATTAGGAGTTACAGCAAGGGGAAGGAACTTTTTTCAGGAAATAAAATCAGACAGTGACTTGATGTCAAATACGGTTGTTATTTTGGAGGAAAAGAATGAAACACATAGGAACCTTGAGCAAACTCACAGTTACAAAAAGATTTAGAGAAGAAAAAAATAAAAAAGTAGGCTGGGAAAGTGGCTCATTGGTAGAATGCTTGCTTCACATGCATGAGGCCCTGGGTTTGATTCCTTAGCACCACATAAACAGAAAACACTGGAAGTGGTGCTGTGACTCAAGTGGTAAAGCACTAGCCTTGAGCTGAAGAGCTAAAGAACAACGCCCAGGCCCAGAGTTCAAGCCCCATGACTGACAAAAAATAAGTTAAAAAGTAAAGTAGTTATTGTGACATATGACATAATTTCTATAGGTGTATCAGCTCTTGTTCTATAACAAATCACCCCCAAAATTTAATGGATGAAAGCCAGACACTGGTGGCTTATGCTATAATCCTAAATACTAAGAGGTTAAGATCTGAGGATGGTAATTCAAAGCCAGCTCAGACAAGAAAGACCACGAGACCACCCAAACAGCTTAGAAATGTAGGGTGCCAGCCTTAAGCAAAAAGAAAAAAAGAAAAACCTTTGGGATGGTGGCCAAACCCTGAGTTCAAGCCCCAGGACTAGCTCACTCCCACAAAATCAATGACTGAAAACAATACCTATGTATTCATTTGATAAATCTATGAATTTGCTGGAGAATTTTTTTATTTTTTTATTGTCAAGATGATGTACAGAGAGGCTATAGTTACATAAGAAAGGTAATAAATACATTTCTTGTCAAACTTGTTAAAAGTGATGCTGTGGCTCAAAGTGGTAGAGCACTAGCCTTAAGCAAAAAAAGATCAGGGTCAGCACCCAGACCCTGAGTTCAAGCCCCATGACCAAAATTCCTGGAGAATTCTATGCATGTGAACAAGCTTTGCTGATCCTAGTTTCTGCATAAGTCATCTGTTATGTTAGGTAGGGATTTGCTACTCTACCATGACACCGTCTAAATGCTTTGAGTCCTTATAAAGCCTTTCTTTTCCAGCAGGCTAGGCAGGGTTTGTCCTCATGGTGATAACACAGGTCCCAGAGAACAAGGAAAGACCTCCTGCAGCCTAGGCTTGAAATTGGCATGTCATTATTTCCACTTGTGTTCTCTTGGCCAAAAGAAAGAAAGAAAGAAGGAAAGAAAGCAGACTCTAGTTCTTGTTACAAAGTACATCAGAGAGGGATGAAGATTGTAGACCACTTTTGCAGTCTCTCTTACCACAGAATGACAGTGCAGCAAGACTTCAAATGTATGAGTTATGTGCACTAGGAAAAAGTTTATGAGCCTAGGACCAGGAAAGCTTAAAATTTCAAGTCTTAGTCTCTGTTTTAAAGTCACTTTGCAGTAGGTAATTCACTCTCTCTGTCTCTCTCCTCTCCTCTCCTCACTTCTCCTCTCCTCACCTCTCCCTCTCCTCTCCTCTCCTTCCCTCTCTTCTCCCCTCTTCTCCTCTCTCTCCCCTCCTTTCCCCTCCTCTCCCATTTTCCCTCTCCTGCAAGAAAAGGCTTTGTTTTCATTTGACATAAGTTGTGAGAGGGGATCTAGGCTAAGGAGAAATTCAGGTGGAAGTCTTTGATGTTAGGAGATGAGTTGACTGAGTTCTGGGAGATCCAAGTTATGTTTGAGAGTGAGCTTTTTAAAGAGACACTTGTGAGGCTGGGAAGGTGGCTCAGTAGTAGAGAGCTTGCCTTGTATTCATGAGGCCCTGGGCTCGATTCCTCAGCACCACATAAGCAGAAAAATCCAAAAGTGGTGCTGTGGCTCAAGTGGCAGAGTGCTAGCCTTGAGCTGAAGAGCTGAGGGACAGCGCCCAGGCCCAGAGTTCAGGCCTCACGACTGGCAACAACAACCAAAAAGAGAGACCCTTGCCTAGCTCTGCCTGTGGATCCCTAGCCTACAGATAAGTCCATCCTCTTTTATTAAAAATATTTTTTATTATTTTTAAGTAGTTGTACAAAGGGGTTGCCATTCACCAAAGCAGTTTATGAAAGCAGTGTATCTTGATCAATGTGACCACTTTCAACATTCTCACACACACCTCCCAACCTATCCTTTCCCTTGTTTATTAATTTTAGTTTATGTATTGTTTTTGCAATTTAACAAAGCAGTTTGTGTATACAAGGCATCTTGAGCTATGTCACCACTTCAACAGCTTCACCACCCTTCCATCCACCCCTGCCCTTCTATTTCTCAATTCTTGCCCACATTCTGTCTCCTTCCCCTCCGTCATTCTTCTATCCCTTTCTGCTCGGTGCTACCCTCTCCTCTTGCAAGTATCCATATCCTGGTATTTATTTTGTTGGGCTTTGACTTAGTCTTTTTAAAGAATTATACTATTTATGATCTCCATGGCATCTATTACATGTCAGTTAATGCATTCGTAACCTCTTACTTACCACCCACTGTGTTTACTTGTAAATGTATAGGCACATTCTAGCTATCACAAATGAGGGAAACCATGCAACCTATGTTTCTCTGGATCTGGCTTACTTTGTTTAATATAATTTTTTCTAAGTCTTTCCATTTTCTTACTAATGGTACAGTATTATTCTTTCTGTTGGATAAGTAAGATTCTATTGTGAATATATCCCATATTTTCTTGATCCATTCATCCATGAAGGGTCATCTGGTTGCCCATCCTCTTAATAAGCTTTACTTTTTCATCTGGAAAATGTTCAGTAAGTCACAAGGACAAGGGTCTGTGAGACCCAGGGTATGAAGATTCAAAATGGCTTAGTTCAGATTCTTCTTTCAGGACTGTAGTGGCTTCTGTCATGTCTGGGATTAGACTGTCTTTTGTTGTTGTTGGTGGTGGTGGTGGTGGTGGTTGTGGGACCTGAACTCTTCAGCTCAAGGCTAGCACTCTACCACTTGAGCCACAGCACCACTTCTGGCTTTTTCTGCTTATGTGGTGCTGAAGAATCAAACCCAGGGCCTCATGAATGCAAGGCAAGCACTGTACCACTGAGCCATCATCCCAGCCCCAACTATCTCATCTTGAGAAGGCTTCTGCATGTCCTGGATGAGTACCCAGCCACTGCACATGTTTTGCAATTCCAAGAGACACTAGACATCCTCACATTTCTTGACTGACTCTTCAGGAGTCACATCATTATGGTAGAAATAGTAGCCCAGACAGGTTGGTGTAGGAGGCCCACCAGTGCAAACTGACCAGGTGGTTGATGGCAGACACCAGCGGTGAATGTCATATGGTTGGTCGAGGACTGGTGGAGTCTCTGTTTGTCTCCAAGGTGGACTCTCATTGCTAACAAGGCTCTAGTGTGTGATATCATGTAAGTGATGGACTTGGAGCTGCTACCTTCTGCTGAGGTGTGGCTGGGCTGGTTCCTGAATGTATTGCACTCAGCTGCTGAGGAGTGGTGGAGAAATGTGCATTCTCTTCTTTTCACCTGATTCACACCCAGCCGTCTTCCCTGTCTAAATTTATCTGAGCCATCATGACTTTCACCATTGCTGCAATCCTTTGCTAAATTCCCATTGTATTTTACCTGCTTGGTTCCTTCTCTGAGCAGGGTTGCCTCACTGCTTCCTACCACAGTCCCCACCGCAAGATGATTCATTCCCTAATTAGCTATCTTTCACGGCTGACCATGGGAACTGCAGAAATGTAGGAATCTCCACATCGCACAAAGCCTAAAGAGAATGACCTACAGCCCCCTCCTGAGCCACCCATACCAGTGCCTCTGCCTTTGTACCCCCTGCACAATTGACCACTTAGCTTGGTGGTCTCCTCTGAGCATTCCACAGCAAATGTCTGTCAATCCAACTCACAGTTACACACACACACACAACTGAACATTTCAGGCCAAGGTTTGATGCTATAACCCATGTCTCTCTCTACTTTGTTTCCTCTACATCTCCTGCCCTCTTTGCCCTATCTTCTCAGAGCTAGCATGGGAATAGAAGTTTTACCCACCTTATACTTGGCCCCTTTAGTATTTCCCAGTGATCTAAATTTCATCACAAATTCCATTCCACCCCATGGAGGAGGGAAGAACGTTTTACTTGCTGGGTGACATTACTTCATTTTCTTTATCTTCAAGTAGTTCCTCTTTTGAGTAATTCAGTCTCCTTTCAGATTTCCTCCTCTTGCCCCTGCTGCACCTCAAGATAACATCTGGGGACATGAGGCATGATTGGGCACGAGTTCATATGGCCTAAGGAGAGTGAGGAAAGGGAGGTAGGGCCTCAAACTCAGAGGTCTTTCTCAAATGAAAGATATTTGTTGGGGCCTGAGAGTTTGGCCACACTAAAATCACAGATTCTTTTGTTTCACACTTAGAGTGTTACAACTATTTGTACATCTTTACTTTAAAATTGGGTTAGTTATTAGGCTTACCACCAGATCTTGTCATCTAATGCATTAATAAAAGCATATCACAAAATTAACATATTTCAATATAATAATTGAGTTTCATCGTGACTTTCCATTTATTATGGGTTTTTTTTTTTTGGCAGTTATGGAGCCTGAACTCAGGGCTTAATCACCATCCCTGAGCTCTTTTGCTCTAGGCTAACGCTCTACCACGTTGAGCCACAGCTCTACTTCTGGTTTTCTGATGGTTAATTGGAGATAAGAGTCTCATGGATTTTCCTGCTGAAGCTGTGTTGGAACTTTGATCCTCAGATCTCAGCCTCCTGAGTAGCTAGGATTATAGGCATGAGCCATCAGCACCCCCTGGCTTATTTGGTGCATTTTTGAAATATACTGTTCTTAATGGCAACAAAACTGTATTCTAGCACTCAGAAGGCAGAGGCAGGAAGCTCACAAGCTAGAATGCAGTCTAAGCCATAAAGTGAGACTCTGACTCAATCATAGAGAGAGGAAGACAGAGACAGAGATAGAGAGAGATAGAGAGATGGAGAGTTCTCAAATAGAGTCCTTAAGCTTTACATAGATCCATTTTCCCCTCCCCTTTACTAACCATCCCTTCCTCACCCTTTCTTCCTTTCTTTCCTTTCCTTTCTTTCATAGTGTTAGGTATAGAACCATAGGCCTTGTGTATACTGGATGAACACTTTACCACTGAGATATACCCTCTATTCCTTCATTATGCTTTAAAATACTTTGACGATCTTTGCCCCAGATCCAGAGTTCTCTGCTGAGTTTGAAAGCAAGACACTCACAATGAATAACCCACCCTGAGAGTATTGAGGCCATCAGTTCACCACATTCCATTGATGAGAACTTAAAAAAACATGGCCCCACCTGGCTGCAAGGGGACATAAGAAAGATACTCTGAGTGTCTTCCAGGAAAAAGCAAGTTTGGTGAGCTTTTAGCCAGATCTGCCTCAGGGGCAATGACTGCTTACGGTTTCCCCTCATTCCTAACTCCTATTCTACAGCTTTAGTGCAAAGGAGAATCTGACCACTTGTTCTTCTACTATTCTTTGTTCCTTTTCTTCCTCACATTCTAAAAAGGAATGACATTTTCCTTTTCTCTTTCCCTCAGCTTGAGTTCTATGTCATATCTCTCTTCTACCCTAAGGCAGAAACACAGGGAGAAGGCAAAACTTCCTTCAATTAGATGGAAAACTCCTTATATAAATCGGCCAGACTTGGATATGAGAGTTGGATGTGAGTGCTCTGGGGAAACTATTAACTAGAGATTGCCAAAGATAAAACATAAAAGCTTAATACTCTTCCAAAATAGCATCCTGTTACACAAATAAGAGACAAGTAGTCAAGATTGATTGCTACCTTTATGACTGAGAGAATTTTAACTGAAGTGGGAGAAAAGGATAATGATGAAATCTATCCAAGCTGAGTTGGGGGTAATTATGGATGTAATGGTAATGTGCACTTGAAAATATATAACTAGAATTCAAGAAAAAAATTCAAAAAGCAGAAGTAGAATTTGGCATCATGAACATTAATAAGCCATGTGCAAAACATCCCACAGTAAATAAAGCATCAGGAATAGAACACTGAAACTCCATGTATGGGGGATATAGGTGAGAGCATTGTTACCAAAAACAGATGCAACCAAGAATAAGAGAAAACCACAAAGTAACTCAAAGATAGGGTCTCTGCCTTTGTCATTTCTATATCTCTAATATCTATAAATAGAAGCTAGATGCTGGTGGCTCATGCCTTTAATCCTAGCTACTCAGAAAGCTGAGATCTGATGATCTTGATTCAAAGCCAGCCAAGACAAGCAAGTCTGTGAGACACTTACCTCCAATTAGCCACCAGAAAAGCTAGAAATGGAGCTGTGGGTCAAATGGAAGAGCACCAGCTTTGAGCAAAAAAGTTAAGGGACAGCACCAGACCCTAAGTTCAAGCCTCAGGACACACACAAAGAAAGAAGGAAAGAAAAGATTTCAAACCTGGAGATGAGATTATCCTAGATTTTTTTGAGTAGATCCAAAAATAACCATTAAAGCAAGAGAGTGGGCTAATGGGAGCACTAAAGCCACCATTGCTAGCTTTAAAGATGGAGAAGAGGAACACAATGAAGGCTGGGGACAGCTTTCAGCTGACAGAGAGCAGGAAAGCAAGGACCTTGATTCTATAACTACAAGGAAATGAATGTGACTAACAACCTCCCTGGCAGGAAACAGATTCTCTCTTGAGCCTCCAGGAGGAACATTGCCTGCCATCATCTTGCTTTTAGTGTGATGAAGCCAAATCAGATTTGTGACTTACAAACTAAAATAAATCACGTTACTTTATGTCACTAAGCTTATAATGATGTGTTACTATAGCAATAGAAAGCTAATCGACCACATAAAAGTAAATAAGGAGAATCACTAAGGTAGATAAGACTGAGGCAAAAAGCCCACGAAACTTTGATCTCTTTGTTACTTTTAAGTTAATAGTTCAAAAAAGTAACCAGTGCCCTGGAGTACAAGAACAGTTAAAGGGCATAGGGTAACTTCTCAATGAGAAAACACCCTTGGAGAAAACTTCAGTATCCCTAAGAAAGATCTATCAACCTAAAAAAAAAGTGAAATCTTAAAGACAATGATTAATTTAGATAAATTTCACCTATTTTTTTAAAAAACAACAAAAAATAAAACAAAACACTACAGCTTCTATTTTTCTTCTTTTGTTCCCCCTCCTCATTTTTCCTCCTCCTTCTCTTCCTCCTCTTCTTCTTCCATCTTCTTCTTTGTAGTATTGTGGTTTGGAACTCAGAGCTTTGCATTTTCTAGGCAACTGCTCTACCACTTGAGCCATACCCCCCCAAACCCTTTGTACTTTAGTTATTTTTCAAAGTCCTAATTTTGCTTCAGACTGGCCTTGAACCAAGTCTCTCCTACTTTTGACTCCCGAACAGGTGAGATTACATGCCACCATGCCCAGCTTGTTTTGAAATAGTGTCTTGCTAATTTTTGTCTAGACATCTCTAACTGCAATCTTTCTATCTCAGCCTCCCAAGTAGTGATGCTTCAGGCATGAGTTACTACACCAGGCCCCTGGTATTCTTTCTGCCATTTGGCATTACTTCCTTAGCAGAAAAAAATAGCAAAAAGAGAGAGAGAAATATCGAATTACTGAGGTTATATTTTATTCATTGGGGTAAAAAAAGCACAAAAAATTTGAGAAATAGATTCATTTCTAATTCTAATCTGAAAATGTAATGCTTTGTTATCAGATAACAGATTGAACCTTATCTATGTAACCTCAGAACATTACTTAATTTCTTTGACCCTTGGTACTTCAATTTTAAACCCAGATATAATAATACCTTTCCTGTCTATAGACACTGAGGTGCATCAGATTATATCTTGAAGCCTTTTCTAGATCTCAAATCTGTGATTCAGGCTCTACTTACCTTATCCCATAAATCTACAGGTGTCCTTATTGCCAAGCTCTTATAGGAAACAATCGATACAGAATTGCATCTAATATAATCATAAGCCTGCAGCATGGACATTGGGAATAGTAAACTAGGTTTATCTGAAGCATCATTTCCAATCAGTTGATTAAGATTGTCTTGAACATTGTAATAAGAAAGCTTCTGAGGTCAATTCCACCTTGAGAAAACCTTGGGTTTTAATCTTGCAATGCCAGTGGACTGACCATCATTAGTAGAGGAAGGCAAGGAGTGGCTCTGTGCACCACATGTTTGCTACTCAAAAATGTGGATTAAAGATGATCAGGAAATATAAAGGTCTGTCATTGGTATCAATTGCTATCTCCTGAACCAAGTGAGACTTGAACTGAGCCTTGAAATGAGTAAATAAAACTTTGATAGGCAGAGAGGAAGAAGGAAAATTAAACAGAAACGGGTATGAAAACCATGCAATGGCTATCTCAGAGTATATTCATCTAGTGGCTTTCATGATCACCAACACTTCCTTGCAACTAGAATTCTGTAACACAGAACATGGGGTATGACTTGTATTTGATACAAGAAAGAAAAGGCCATTTTGTATACCTTTTGACTCCTTACTGCCAAGCTACAAAACATGAAAATTTGAGTATTCCCTTTCATGAATTGTAGTGTTTTTTTTTTCTGATTTCTGTGGTTGAGTAGAAACAACACCAATCATGGAAGCTGCTGTTGATCCCTGAGACACTGATATAGCAATGAGTCCATACTTGGCAGTAGCTTCCCAATAATCCAGGAGTTGTACTTGGAGGTCTAGCTTGGACTCTTTTTCCATCCCTCCGACAATTTCTAATCATCCACTATTCCCCAATATTACATTCTTTTCTGAGCTGAGCCCCAGGGGTTCATTCTTATAATCCTAGCAACTGAAGAGACTGAGACCTGGAACATTAAGATTCAAAGCCAGCCTTGGCAGAGTCCATGAGACTCCTCCAATGAACTAGCAAAACTGGAAGTGTGCCTCAAGTAGTAAAGTGCCAGTCATAAGCAAGAAAGCTGAGCAAGTGTAAAGTGGTAAGTAGGGTCGTTGAAGAGGAGGAATTCTGTGTGACTGAATAAATGAGACCAGAGAGCTCACACAAAATGGGCATATACTAAATAGACAGGACATTTGGCAGGCAGCACATCATGGCCTTTATGTCATGATGCACAGTTCAGACTTGATCTTACAGGGCATAGTCACCAGTGGAGTAGTGGCACTGATAGTAGTAGAGCCACTGACAGTGGGAGGACCAGTTGAAGGCAATTGTAATTGCTGGACATGAGTTGAGCTGAGAATATGGCACTCAGGCTGAGTGCCAAGTGAGCACATTCCAATGGTTAAGGAAGGACTAAAGGTATGCCTCAGTTATAAAAGATTCTGTATTCCTGCTCTCAGAGCCTCATTTGACAAAAATTACAAGTTTGTTGCAAAATCTGTATAATTATATTTTAACTATACTGATATACATGAAATTCCAGATGTTACCACTGTATCCAATTAAAGCAAAAATGTATGTTCTCCTTGTTTGGTTTCTTCCTTTTGTAGGTTGGAGGGGGAAAATTTGATAAAATAATATTAGTCATGGCTAGATAAAGAGGTTCAGATCCATCTACAGTTTCCATCCATTGTCAACACTATATTTTACTTCTGAATAAATGTGGAGATCCAAGAACAGCCATAATCCTCAAGGCTATAAAATATTGCCCCATACTGAAGAAGAAGGACCACCAATGAAGAAATGTCTCCTGCAAAGTCCATTTTCAAGCCACCAACATTTTTGCTTTATTTCCCAGCCAGCCAAGGTCTCTTGAGCTACAGGATTCAGATTTCCTGTCAAGTGTATACTAGACCCAAGCACTAAGGCAAAATTTTATATGTCATCTCATCCTACTATTATGATAAACTTTATGTCAAATATTTACTTAATAACTACAAAAATGAGCAAACTAAGGCTCCTCTGTATAAAAAAATTTTTGGTTAGTTCCTATAACCAATCACTTTAATATTAAGAGTAAAAATGAATTTATAAGATATTTAAAAAGCCAACCAACATTGAGCAAGATGCATTGGGCTCAACCACTGTTGAATATAAATCCCTTTTGATAATAACTTACAGAAAAAAATGTAAAGAAAATAAGGATTAAAAAAAAGCAGTACATTCTCCTCCTCTATGACACAACAGTAAGTTTCCCAAGTATTAATGTCATTGATAGGACATTATAAATGTGTAAAATATTTTAGAAAGAAATGAAGATAATAATGATGCTACATATTGAAGATTCCTATAGCTATAAAATGGTTTCCATATTATTCTCTAACTTCACCATTTTCTAATTAATAATTAGAAATTGATCATTTTTATCAGACCAAATCAAATCTATTTTCCTCCTCCTCCTTCTCCTCTTCCTCCTCCTCCTCCTCCTCCTCCTTCCCTCCTCCTCCTCCTCCTCCTCCTCCTTTGTGGGTCGTGGAGCTTGAACTCTGGGCCTAGGTGCTGTCCCTGAGCTCTTCTGCTCAAGGCAAGCACTCTACTCTTCTGGCTTTCTGGTGGTTAATTGTAGATAAGAGTCTCATGGACTTTCCTTGCTCAGGCTGGCTTTGAACCATGATCCTCAGATCTCAGCCTCCTGAGTAGCTGGGATTATAGGCATGAGCCACCAGTGCCTGACTCAAATCCATTCTTCTGAGACAGAGCCTTTGAGTAATTCCAGATTACTTATTTACAAGTACCTTCCCCAAATCTTGGCTTCTTCTTATTCAAAACCATTACAAGGGCTGGGAAGGTGGCTCAGTGGTAGAGTGCTTGCCTTGTATGCATGAGGCCCTGGGTTGGATTCTTCAGCACCACATAAGCAAAAAATGAAAAAAGCCGGAAGTGGCGCTGTGGCTCAAGTGGTAGAGCACTAGCCTTGAGCTGAAGAGCTCAGGGACAGCACCCAGGCCCAGAGTTCAGGCCCCACGACAGGACCTCCCCCAAAAAAAACCATTACAAATAAATGGAAAATTCAAAAGTAAGCCTCCTTAATTAAGTGGAATTTTCTTACATATCTGGCCTTTGGAACAATGACTAATTACTATAAACCTTTACAACCCACATTCTTGGATTAAGAAGAGTCAAAAGAATTAGGAAAAGTTTAGTAACTATGGGGTCCTAAAATGTTGTATAATTTATATCCTTTCATTATCCAATCTGGTGAAAAAAGAATAGTAAGTTTTGCTGGATTCCAGAAGTGTTGGGCAGACTAATTAATAGCTATGAAATGCTTTCAAATGGAGAATGCTATATCTGTATTGCTAACTTTTTTTCAGTAATCATGTTAATACCCTATTCATTTCACTGGTAATTGTATATCACCATCATAATGTAATGATGTACTCCATGCAAAAGTCAGGTGAGATGATCTAATGATGTCGAGATGAAATGCTGTCAGTGCAAGTCTATAAAGATAGTATAACACTGTCAAAAATGAAAGGAAATTATGGCACTGTAAGTTCTCCTACCATTAAAAGATGTTAGAAGGAAAGGGTTCCACAATCTGGGGCAACGTCTGTTATGACAGATCTTCTCAAGCAACTTACGAGACAAACTGGCATTCCTCATCTAATTTTCTTTATCCAAAGATTTTTTATTAAGATTTTCTGTTAGTTTCTTACATGAATGTCTTCAAGCCCAGAATAGGACTCTGATTCTCAAAAGCAATTTGTGTTTGAAACATTCATTGTTCTTCCGGTCTGTGGTCCAATGTTAATTGCACCAGATAATCATTTCTCATGTAAGGGCAGAAAGTACATTTTAAAAGGTTTGTGAAAGGTAATAGTCCTCCAAGTTTTCCTCTTTGAAAAAACCTTGACAGTAAGATCTTTGCTATATGGATCACACCTCACAGAAGAAAGAGAAATACAACCTTTTCATTCCCAGTCAATTTAGGCCCAAGCATTTATCCTCTCTCTAAATATACTGGATTTTGAAAAGCCTTAAGAAGGTCCAAACTGAAAAGAAAATAAAACCTTTCAGTATAGTTTTGAGCATTTGGAAGCCTCAGGTTTTAATTCTCTTAAGTTTTCTATTATGTGAGGGATTTAAGTTAAGTGGTTTAAAAAATATAGAGGCATAATTTCTGCCAAGTCTATTAAAAAATAATAATTGAAATGAAATAAGGGATATAGAGGCAGCCCTTAGGAAAAGTTCGACAAAGGATTGGACTTTGTTGTACTCAGGGATTGCACTGGCCTAGGTGATTGGTGCCTTTGTGTTAGTTAGAAACAGATTCACCTTTCTCAGAGCAGATGCAGTCACACACCTGGGCACATGGCTAAACAAGAATGGTACAGGTTTGAGTCCTAGCTACTACTCTCCTTTCTTAATGGAATGCTTGTGCAGGGCAGAACCCGCACAACTCAGGTTCTAACCATCCATAACCATCTGGATATAGGCCAAGGAGGTCAAGCCCCAGAGAAAATGCCCTGCTCTGCCAACCAGGCAAATTTCCATGAAGCCAGGATACTAACCAGAACTCCTGAGCTAGCCACCTAAAGTCTTTCTGAAGCCTTAATTCTTTGCTTTCCTTTTCCACAGAGTATGCGAATCTGGGATCACAGACTTTCATTTCAAAAAGTTTACTAATCACATGATCATAATTAAGTTTTCCAGTGTTTGTCTCAGATAAGTTTATGTAAAATGGAATAATGACAGCACCTTCTTACAGGCTTTTAAAAGAAAGAAAAAAGAAACATGCAAACCATTTAGCACATAATAAATGTCTAATGAATGTGGTTATTTCTTATATGTAAAAAGCAGCAAGTTTGATGAACTATTATTGTCTATGCTCTGGAATTTTGATTACTTTAAGGCAACAATACAATATTTATGAAGTATTAAAAACAAGTAAGGAAATTTAGATTTTTCTCTGCCTTACTTACCTCTTGTGAATATTGTGAGGGTAAAGCATATAAGAACATTCTCAGGTCTTACAAAGAAGTTTAAAACTCTAAGGAAATTCAAGCTACAATGATAATTACTAAGGTGCACTTGCTGCTTCGATGTGTTAATCTGCCAATAAGTATTCAAGGTATACACGTTTACAAGCTGAAGGCATTTGAGCCAGACATGATGGTACAGACCTAAGATTCCAGCACTCAGGAAGCTGAGGCAGGAAGTTTGAGAGTTCCAGGACAATCTGAGCTATACAAGACCCTATCTAAAAAGTAATATGGTATGAGAAGGGATGGGAAGGGGAAACAAAGAAGAGGCAACAATGCTTGATAAGAAATGTACTCGTTATCTTGCTCATATAATGGTAACCCCTCTGTATGGTATTTTCACAGTAAAAATGTTAAAAAATAAAAGTAATACGACAACTAAAGAATGCATTTAAAATGGAAATCTAATCTCAAGGATCTAAACGAATATAAAAGCCCCTAAATGTCGTTTCTGTTACTGTTATAGCTTTATCATAACCACTTAGAAGCTGAAATAGCTATTTGTTTTTCATGGACATAGAAAGGCTACCAGACAATGCTCTTTTTCAGGAGCACATTGGCCTACAGAGACTGAAGCTGAGATTAGGCAAATTGAACATGTAGCTCCAGTTCCATGGAGATAGTAAGGATTGCAAGAATAGCAATAGGGAGGAGAAATAGACTGGAAAGAGAGGGGAAGGTAACAGTCATGCCCAGGTATTTGTATGACATGCAGTTGGCACTGTTTATACCATCCCTCAAAGGCCAGGCTCTTTACTCTCATGGCTGGCAGCAGTGTCACCACATCCTTGCCCAAACCCAGCAATAAAGGGTGAGGTAGGAGTGCCAATATGGAATATGAGCAAGTTCAAGTTAAATGAAAGGCAAATATATTAAAGTTGAGGACCACCCATAATAGCTTAACATAGCTACTTCTCAAAGCTACTGTGAAAGTAGAAGTGAATTACATGTGAAATCCCTTTGGGAGAAACCATTTAAAGGTCTATAAATTTTTCAAAACACATGCCAAATGTTCAGCATAAGACTGTGAAGAGGAATAGAACTCAATAATATAACCAAAAAAATTAAAGAAAATTTCTCCTACTGTGGCATTTAAGGTCCTGTTAGAGAGCCTTAAATGACCCTATAATAGAAAGTCATATAGAAGAGAGCCATCATTCAAACCCACAACCTTACTCATTCCAGTTTCTTTAAGAAGTTATCCCCAAAAGACTATCTTTGAGTGGACAAGTGATCTTTCTTAAATAACCTCCTGGTGATTATTCTAGTTTGGAGAGAAAACAGTGGTTTTGTTTTTATGTTTTGTGTTTTTCTGCCTATTTATCTCTTAACTTCTTCCATTATTCCTTTTTTTTAATGTTTAGATTTTATTGTAAAAGTGATGGTACAAAGGAGTTACAGTTACATAAGTCAGGTGATGAGTACATTTCTTTTTGAGCAGTGTCATCTCATCCCTTATTGTCTCCCAGTTTTTCCCCTCCTGACTTCCCTCTCCCCCAAAATTATATAATTCATTTCCAAAATAGTATCTAGTGAGTATCACTGCTGAATTGATTTACCTTTGTCCCACCATTTCTGTGCATCCCTTTCCCCTCTCCAAATCAGATAAACTTATATACAAGAAAGAATACAGAAATCAAAAGCAGCAACAAAAGGGAATAAACCAAAGGGCAGGGGAGAGAATCACAAATAGAACAGTAAAAATCTCTTCTTTCCATTTCTTGGAGTTCATTTTGATAGGCATCGTTTTTATATGGTCATATGCCATTGAGCCCTTGTGATTCTCTCCTAAAGACTTAAAAAGAGACTTTTTAGAAGAAGAAATAAGAATGGCAAATAGATACATAAAGAGATGTTCAACATCTCTGGCCATATAAGAAATGCAAATCAAAACTGTTATGCCAAGGTCGCAGGACCCCCCCCCTTGCAGGAAGACCACCAAGAGTCAGACTCTACAGCTGTTTTATTTAAACGGGCTGCAGCTCCCGCCTCGTACTACACTCCAACACAGCGGAGCCTAGGAGGAGAGCCCCGAGCTAAGGATTTGCAGGTCTCATATAGGCACACAATCAACCAGGTGTTTTGATTACCACCACGTGTTGCTTTGCTAGACAGAAACAAGCAACATGTGGTGGTCACTGCCTCAAACTAACCTTTCAAAAACTATATTGAGATTCCACCTCACCCAGTTAGAATGGTCATTATCAAGAAAACTAACAATAGCAGGTGCTGCTGGGGATATGGCCAAAAGGGAATGCTACTACACTGTTGGTGAAATGTATACTTGTTCAACCACTCTGGAAAGCAGTATGGAGATTCCTCAAAAGTCTAAGCATAGAGCTTCCCAATGATCCAGCAATCCCACTCCTGAGCATTTATCCAAATGTCCACAAGCCAAACCACACTAAAGTGACCAGCACAACCATGTTCATTTGTAGCATTGCTTACCATAGCTATAATATGGAATCAACCCAGATGTCTCTAAGTGGATGAATGGATCAAGACAATTTGTATATATACACAAGGGAATTCTATGCTTTCATCAGAAATATGACATAGCTCCATTCATAGGGAAATGGAAAGACTTGGAAAGAATTATAATAAGTGAAGTAAACCAGAGCTAAAGAAACACAGGCTGCAAAGTTTCCCTCATTGGTAATAATTAGAATGTGCCTATAAATCTACAAGTAAACCCAATGGATAGTAAAAGATAAATAATTACACTTGGACATGATTAATCAAACAGCATTCTAATCATTGTTCTTATGTTAGAAAAATTACCAGTTAATTTTAGTCATTAGATAGTTCCCTCCAGTATAATGTCTAATTGACAGAAATGACAATCCTTTTGGTCCATCTATTTTTCTCAATGATTAAAAAAAAATTCTCCAACAATCCCCAAGTTTATTGTGCAGGCTAACTACCAGCAATGTAGAACAGTTACTAGTAACATCACCCTGAAAGTGCTTGAAACTCTTTTTTTGGGGGGGGACTGGTCATGGGGCCTGAACTCTGGGCCTGGGCACTGTCCCTCAGCTCTTCAGCTCAAGGCTAGAGCTCTACCACTTGAGCCACAGAGCCACTTCCGGCTTTTTTTTCTTTTTGTTTATGTGGTGCTGGGGAATTGAACCCAGGGCCTCAGGCATGCAAGGCAAGCGCTCTACCACTGAGCCACCTTCCCAGCCCTGTTTGAAACTCTTAAATAACAGTTAAGTTGAAAAGGCCATATAACAGAACTCCTGGCAATAAGAAACTCATATAACAAAGAAAGTGATGGGAAAGTGTGTGGAAGACAATGCATCCAGTGGTATATTCTGAGTTTTTCTACAGATGAGTACATCTTTTATTGCCTATATCTGTTGTTTATTTGGTTTGTTGATTTCACCTTTTTTCCCATGAAAGTATTTAATACAATGTCAATATATATTCGGTAGCTAGTAGATGCTCAGAGTTTCATAAGAAATATCTTTCCTCTCTGTAGTCCAAGAATTTTTGGAACTTATTAGACAATTTCCAAGCATTCTTAAATAACTTTTTTTTTTTTGGTGCTTGAACTAAGGGCTTGGTACTTTCCCTGACCTTTTGTGCTACCTCTTGAGCTACAGCTCCACTTCTGTGTTTTGGGATTTTGTTGTGGTGGTTGTTTTAGATAGTTAGTTGGAGGTGAGAGTCTCATGGATTATCCTGCCTGGTCTGTCTTTGAACCGTGATCCTCAGATTTCAGCCTTCTGAGTAGCTAGAATTACCGGCATGAGGCACGATTGCCTGACCATCTTAAATACCACTTTAAATTAAATACTTGTAGATATATCATTGGTTGCCTGCAATGTAATTCCGAAGAAAGTTGTAGCAACCCCCAAAGTCTTCTGAGGTAAACAACTGAGACACATACACCAAAGTGCATGGGCACTTTGAAAATGCATACAAAGGACTGGGTACATACAATTATCTACCAAAATTATGAACCGTGATACAACAATATATTGTATAAATGTGTACATTTAAAATGCCTTGCTATGTGTAAAATCTGAGAATCTGTTCCACTGAGACAGGTAAATAAAATAAGATTGAAGATTTCATATTGAAAAGATAAAATTTTTCTCAGCTGCCCATAGGTATTCAATCATTCCCGCCCTCCCCATACTAACTTCCATACACACCAAGACTCTTAGGTAAAATAGCATGATATTTGCATAAAACCTATCCACCTCTTCTATAAACTTTAAATCATTTCTAGTTCTCTAGCAATATCAAATATGATGTAAAGGCAGTATTGAAAGTTTTAACATTGTCTGGGGAAACACGATTTTTACAAAAACTTATTACGCATTCAGCAAAGATGGACTTTTGTTTCCCAAATATATTCAATCTAAGGTCAGTTGAATCTGAACATACAGAATTTGCAGACATAGGAACTGAATATTACTACGTTGACTATTACTGACTTTCTGGCTGCACGCAATGTATCTTTTCTGCCCACAATTTTTAAGAAGTGACTCCGCTGCAGTGTCAGCTGCGCTTCACTTGGAAAGCTATTGACTTTTCCTTTCTGTTGCCTTAATTTTCTCCTGCAGGAGCACAGAGGGATGCAAGTCCAGGTGGGCACTGTACCTTCCACTGATTATGCTGTGCAACACAGCATGGGGGACCTCTTATCTCAGACTGCAGTTGCCTGTTTAAGAGTCTTTTTTCTTCATAAAGACACAAGGTAGTAAACACAGCTGTAGAAAAAGTTTTTATGTTTTCTTGTTGCTTGTTTTAATCTATCAAAATGATATCATTGAGACAATGCCAAAAGGTTCACAAAATTAGATTCTCTTCCCTTGCATGTGTGTGTCCCATGTGTGTGCGTACCATGGGACAAGTTTTACTTGGCTTACAGCAGAATTATAGAAATAAATCTGACTTTAGAAGTTGTATTCTTCAACTTTGCATAAAGTGTTTTCATATCATAAAATGCATAGGCCTTGGATCAATGAGCCAATGAACTTTAAAATTCTAAATAGATCTTAGAATGAGAATGAAATGTAAAATTACGTAAGCTTCATTTGGTGTTTTCTTCTTGCCAGAGATAGATCATTACTTTGGATTTCCATCTGGTGATGACTTTTCTTTTAATTTGATAAGGGATATTTTTTATTGGGATAGTTGCATACAGTTAAGAAGAGTACAAACTTTATAAATAGTATCAAACCAACTCCCCCTTAGAACAGATGTAATTTCAACCCCCACGACTGACAAAAAAAGCAAGAAACAAACATGCAATCTGAGTATAAGATGAAAAATATTCCTCAATTTTACATTACCAAAACATATAATATATAATCCTATTTGCTTCCTACTGATAAGAACTTGAAGTGTTTTCAGCTGTGATATATTAAATTCATCTCACAGAGAATAGATTTGAGTAGATACTTAATGTCTTTTCCTAGATAGCTATGTTTGTTAAATGAATAAACATATTTTAATATCATAATTATAAAAACAAGATATGGAGAAGCTTATAATCTGTATTATCATTTGGAATAAACTTATGAAAACATATTAAGTTGGAATTAAGTGGAAATAGTTTTTCCCTCCAAGGACTTCTTTATTTATTCAGGATGTGTATATAATTGCCTACTAGTGAATCCTTTGAGATTAAGTTATTGGTGATGCTCTTTATCACCATTGTTTTTCATTCTATTTTTTTCTCCTCTCCCTCCCTGGATGTGTTTATTTTGAATTTATATGGGCTCCCTCAGCATCATAACATCATAGGACGAACTTTGAAACTAGGTGAACCACCTCTAAATGTCAATTCCAAACTGACTTTTCCTAGGATACAAAGAGAAAAAGGTCAATTACCTGTATTGCTGAAACCAATGACTAAACACTTGTCATATTTTTGAAAACCTTTATACTTTTGCAACCATTACTCTTTTTTTATTGTGAAAATACTGTACAGAGGAGTTACAATTACATGGGCAAGATAATGAGTACATTTCTTATCAAGCATTGTAGCCTCCTCCTTTGTTTCCCCTTCCCATCCTCCCCCTGCCCCCCCACCCAATCCCCCCCGCCGCCCCCCCCCCCGCCCCCTGCACCAAAGTTGTAAAGTTCATTTTCGACATAACGACTTGTACATCTCATTGTTGCAATGGGTCCACCTGTATCCCTATTTAAACGATTTGTTTTTCCCCTTCCCCTCCACAAATTATACCGACATCCAATACAGTGAAAGCAGGGGTTACACTGTGGGGGAGGGACATACAAAGCAACAAAGAAATAATCTTATAAATTGCAACCATTACTTTTAACTTTTCCTACTACCACCATTCATGAAAATGAGAACTTTCTGTACAACCATCATACTGACTATTTCAGGAGTACCACTTATTAAATGGTCTTAATGCCCCTGCTCACAGATAAATGCAGTGTCTTGAAAATAAAATCATTACTCAGACCTATCATTGTGTAATGTATGACTTAACTGGCTTTGTTTGTATTGGAGAGTTTTAGAATGAAAGTGCCCTAGATGGGTCAAAAGAGACAATACCAGTGAACTGCTCTGACAGCATTCTTCATTAGATGACAAAGGGAACTCATAGATACATGGTACTTGTCCATAGCATTATCACAATGAATCCTGTTTTTGTTAGTAATGGGTGTGAACAAAAAAATCTTTAAGTAAAATGTACATCAGTATAAGAACAAGGCTTCTAAAGACAGATAAAATGTCTCAATCTAGCTAGGTGCTAGTGGTTCACATTTGTAGTCCTAGCTACTCAGTAGGCTAAGATCTGAGAAACAAGGTTCAAAATCAGCTGGGGCAGGAAAGTCTGTGAAACTCTTATTTCCAATTAATCACCAAAAGGTCAAAATAGAACTCTTGCTCAAGCAGTAGAGCACTAGCCTTGAGTGAAAAAACTAGACAGCCCTCAGTCCTTGAGGTTAAGCCCCAGTACCAGCACAAAAATTAAAAGATAGTATAAACTGGATACCAGTGGCTAACACCTGTAATCCTAGCTACTCAGGAGGCTGAGATCTGAGGATTGCAGTTCAAAGCCAGCCTCTCCCCATGAGACTCTTATCTCTAACTACTCAAAACCCAGATGTGGCTCAAGTGGCAGAACACCAGCCTTTTGCACAGAGAGGCTCACGGACAGCATCCAGGCTCTTAATTCAAGCCCTACAACTGACAAAGAAAAAAAGATATTATGCACCTATAAAGCGTTATTCATATAAAGTGTGAATATATAATATCAGCATCATCGATATTTACTTGAATTATGTATACCTGAGTGGTGTAAAAGTGAATATAATTAAATGAGTGGAAGTTTCTATATTTAAAAATTAAGTTTTATAAACTTTTTCAGGCATATTGAACTATCTCAAGCCCAAAGGAAGGGCTTGTTCTAATATTGGCACTCCGCTATAAAGAAATAGGTTCCCAAATGGACCAGAAAGGGAATATCAATAGTAAAAGTATCTCCCCCACCTCCATCCATTGCATTCACAATGTAAATTCAGAATGGCACTATTTTTTCAATTCGTAGGACTTTAGAAAATGACTAGAAACCTGTCCAGTACTTCATTTGAATGTGGAAGAATCTGTTTCTTCACAACTTTCTAAGAAGAGTCCCCTTCAATATTTTCCAGTCACCTCCCCCCCACACATACACCAAGTTGGGAATTTTAAAAGAGGGAACAGAAGCAAACAATAATAAAATAAAAATAGAAAGGTAATTCCATAGGAGAAAGAAGATACAAATTTGTAAGAAGTAAAGAAAAAACAAAGATTATAGGGATAGAGAGAAAAATCTGTTGGAAGTTTAGAGAAAGAATGACACCTGGTAGTGGAATTGAGCCTGGAAGGCCCGGAGGACTGGAGGGAGACTTTCATAACAGGCTGAATTTTGGAATTCTTGCAGTTGTACACTGTAGGACACTGGGTGGCGCTCGTGGTAAAGACTTGCCATTCTCTTTGGGTCTCTACCACACACACACACACACACACACACACACACACACGAAAATTTTCAGCTAAAAGATGAAATTACTCACATTCTTCCTACATGTCTCACTGCTGGGGGAGTTTGATGCCTTACAGTTGTTTCTCCATGGTTGGATCTGTTGGTGGGATTTGAGAGGCAACAGTGTACAGCCCTCCAGACTTAGCACAAAGCCTTAGTGTCACAACCATCCCCAACAGACTAGCAAAAGTGTGGGCCTACAGCCAGGATACCCAGTGAGTGTGGGTCCCAAGCCACAACCAGGCCCACAGCAGGGCTGGCAGTGCACAGAACAACAATAAATATATTGTAAAATGAAATGAGGTTACATATATTATGAAAAGTCCCCAGCTGCTTGTATAGATAGCAACTTCTCCAGACTGCATGGGGGGGGGGGGGGCTGTGAGATCAGTCAGTCAAAAAAGTCAAAAAAAACTTGAGGCTCTAAACCTTGAGAGATGCACTCAGATTGGGTCTCACCTAGATGCATACAGGACAAAGTAATTCAAATCTAAATGAGGGCCAATGAAGACTTTAAATTCTTCTTTCCCACCAGCTTGTCTTTTAGCAACATGAGACTTTTTCTTCTCTCTCCCTCCCTCCCTCGCCCCCCCCCTCTCTCTCTCTCTCACACACACACACACACACACAGGGGAGGGGAGAGGTAAGAAGAGAAATTTAGGAAGATCTAAAACTTAACAAGAATATGTTCAGCTGCAGCTCAAACGTCTACATTTTGCCCAACTTCTTCAGATTATAAAGCCCATTCTGGCTGAAAGCTGCCTTCTCAGCAAGGTGTGAGAGAGTAAGCTAGGAACATTCTGACTAGTATAACCATAGGGACCATATTCCCTTCCACGCTGTTACATTAGATCTCGTATTAAACCGTTTCTTTCCGGTTTCTTGGGGAGGATCAAGGGTTAGGTTGGGGCGGCCCAGTTCCTCACACCTCTTGCCTTTGTGGGATAGTGATTTGACCTGTCTCTGGCTTTGATTTGAGCCAGGGATTCCTCTCATTGGCAGACGTGTGTGAGATGACCCATTGGGCGCCTAGAGCTTCTCCTGAGCAAGCCTAGAGCCAGCGCCTAAAGGAACTGTAGTGTTGAAGATTGCCCAAAACTAGAGCTTGACCACCAGCGTGAAATCCACAGCCTTGGGTCCGGCAGGAGGCTGCAGGGCCTGTTAACCTGAGTGTAACATGGTGGAGAAATCAGAGCATGGCAGGCCACAAGCACTAGACCCGAGCGAGTAGAGCAGGGTGACCAGAGTAGAACTTCAGCATCCTCGTGCTCACCAGCGTGGAACACCACCTCCCCACGAAATTGTGACAAGAACTGAGCAGAGGCCAGGAGTTGATCACGAGCTGCTTGGAGTTCTCCAGCGGGCTGGCGGTTTGCTCCCAACTCCAGATGCTTTCTGATGATCTGCTTGGGGCCCGGGAAGCGCCATAGCCAAAATAAAGCAAAACTAACACTAGACAAAACTAAAGCAGATGCCTACTTCTTCGGTTGGGAGAAAAGACGGAAGTGATGGAGCTACTGGTTTACTGGCCTTGGACCTCCCCAAAAGGAAAATACTGGGCACCCAAATCCGAATGTAGCCTCTAGAGGGATCGAGTGAGATTTGTGTTAGATTTCTAAGCCTGCTCTGGATCAGGACAAGAGTAAAAAGTAGCATGGAAAGTAGCAGAAGTAAGCTTTGGACTTCGTGCAACCAAGCCTAAAATAGCATGCCTCATTTTCCTTTTGAATATAACCTTCAAAAGAAAAGAAAGTTTGCTTAGCAGGAAATAAAAACAGAAAGGGTGTAGGAACCTGGACCTGTAGAAAGGGGGGGGTAGTACCAGGTCCCCGGAGAGTACACCTGTGAGCTCCTTCTCCCAAGAGCTTTGTTTCCTCTCTTACCATCATCTAAAAGTTCCCTTTTGGTCTGGAGGCATGAGAAGTCATCAGTGGATTCATCCACTTTTTCAAGAGCCTTTGGCTTTTGAACTGAGTAACACACTCTCTATTCTAGATGCCTTCCAAATAGATCAGACTATGGAGCAGAAGTGAAGCTGCACGTCTCTTCTTGAAAGCCCAGCAATGAGGATTTAGGCATCATTAGGTAATATTTGAGAAGAAACCAGTGATTTGAAAAAGTCATTGTAGAGACTAGAGCTGCAGGGACCCTGCTGTTAACAGCTGAATGGGCACCTGCATTCTTGAGCATCTCCAGGAAGCCCTGTCTTATACTTGTCTCCTGCAAAAGAAGTGCTTTGCTACAAATTTTGTTTCCAAATTGCAAGTTTCAACACCCAAAAGACTGAAACAAACTTGCTCCCCAAAAGGAGATATATAGAGAGAGATGTGTGAATATATGTGTATAGGTACGTGTGTATGTATGTATATATACATGTATACATATACATACATACATTACATACATACATTGCTCTCTATCCCTGCTGCGCTATTATCTTACATCCCTTCTCCACTCTCCCCATTTCAGGTTCAGTGCTCAAGTCAACCCTTGCCCTTCGTGGATCCTGTGAAAGCAGGGATAAGTAGGGAGCAAGAAAAGTCGCTTGCCAGCCTCATCCTCCAAACATACACTCTTGAGGCTATTCCTTGGAACATATTGTCTCCAGACATCACAGAACTGGGTATTGAGGCTTCTGTGTTGTTTTGGGTATTCACTAAAAACAGATTGACTAAAAACCCCCTCCCCCAACAAGCAACCCCCCCACACCTCACCCCTCCCCCCCCTTTTTTTAAGCAATGCTTTGTTGTGCTAAAACTAGTTGGACGAGTTAGGGTGTTTCTGCTGCTACCGAGGCTCTGGCCAATGGAACCCGATCCACCCCGCTGTGCGTAAGCGCGCAATTAAGGATTTAACCAAGGCAGTGCTGCGTCCCAGCCAGCAGTCAGCCTGCCGGAGACACAGCGTCCAGGACTCCCAGCCTCCTCCTCGCCGCCGCCGCCGCCGCCGCCTCCTCCTTCTCTCCTCCTCCTCCTCTTCCTCCTCCTCCCTCGCTCCCACAGCCATGTCTGCTTAGACCAGCGCAGCCCACAAGCCGACTCGGGCAGCAATCGCCGCCACAGCAGCAAGGACAGCGGCCGCGTCCTGTGAGCGATGACAGGAGTGTTTGACAGAAGGGTCCCCAGCATCCGATCCGGCGACTTCCAAGCTCCGTTCCAGACGTCTGCAGCCATGCACCACCCGTCTCAGGAATCGCCAACTTTGCCCGAGTCGTCAGCCACAGATTCCGACTACTACAGCCCCACGGGGGGACCCCCACACGGCTACTGCTCTCCTACCTCCGCTTCCTATGGAAAAGCGCTCAACCCCTACCAGTACCAGTACCACGGCGTGAACGGCTCGGCCGGGAGCTACCCCGCCAAGGCTTACGCTGACTACAGCTACGCCAGCCCCTACCACCAGTACGGCGGCGCCTACAACCGCGTCCCAAGCACCACCAGCCAGCCAGGTACGGAGCAAGGGCGGGAGGCAGACACAGTGGAGGACCAGCCCTCCAGGGGTGAGAGATCGGGGGTAGTAGATGGGGGAGACTTGTGGCCAACTGCAACAGAGGACACCCGCGGCAAAAAGCGATGGGGGGGGGTAGCTGGACTGCAAATGAGAAAGCCCCTCCGGGCTTTAGGGAGTGATTTAGGGAGTCTTAGTGGAGGAACCCTGCAGAGGTTGAGACTAGAGTCTCCCCTCCTGCACCCCTGGGGTCCCCCAGCCGCTGGATTCTAAGCTTGCCAGACCAGAAATCCCTCTAGGCTGGAAAGAGGGTGGGAATGAAGAGAAGAATTGAGCAGCCCCAATGGTGTTTGCGTAATAAAAGGGAGATTAGTTGGAATTTTTAGTGAGCTTGCTGAGTTGGAGCAAGTAAGAGTGGTAGGCTGACTCAAAGACTCCTTCGGGATTAACGTGGGGACTGCCACCGGTCGGCCGGTGCCTGGAATCGCGCGGTTTGGAGTTGGGGGGTTGGGGAGCCGTAGTCTACACTAGAGGAGCTAGCCCTGAGCCTCTGCGAGTTACCCGAGGCATTCCCAAAGACAAAAGGCCACGTAAAGGTGGAGGAGGGTTGCTGAAAGGTCACGACGCTGGGGGAATTTTTCCCCTCCCTCCATCTTCATAGATGCCTAACATTGATCTCCCACCTCCTTCTTTTTGTCCACTTGGAAACTTATTTGCAGAGTTTAAAGGGTTAGTGAGCTTGGGCGGTTAAAGCGAGGCATGAGGTCTCGGTGGAGAGATTTTACTGGTAGAGTTTGATCTCTCCCCACCAGCACATTAATAAGTCTGCTAATATTAGCATCCCCTACTCTGGCGGAGTGGAGACCGCAGCCTTCATCCTCCACCCTTCCTCTCCCAGGAGCTGGACACACACACACACACACACACACACACACACACACACACACACACACCATATACACACAGCTCTCCACCCCCTTCCAGACATGTAGTACTTTGGGAGAAAGGGACTTGTGGCCACAGGGCATGTTTATAAAACACTGGTTCACAAAGTCGCCCCCTACCCCTGCCGCAGTCTTCATTTATGACAGTGAGAAATTCATCCAGACTTGCCTCCCCTTTGCTACGAAAACACCCCCCCACCACACACACACACACACACACACACACACACACACACACTGATTCCTTTTGAACGTGTGACTCTTGTTGAACTTTAAAAGAGAGTTCGTCCCTTTCACTGTCTATATTTTGTGCATAACTAGATTTTTTTTTTGCCAAGAACATATTAAGTCTATTTGTAAAAGAAACCAGACACATCTGTGCTCTCGCAGATCTGCAGTGAGATTGTGGGGCTGCATAATCGGCTCTCTGTCTGCAGCGGCCCCGACCGCTTGCTGCTGAAGTGAGGGAACAGTTTGCTTATGGGTCTTTGAACTTTGGAGACCTCGGTTAGCATCTTCCCTGCCCCGGAGACTGGCCTCTGCGGGCGCCCGATCGGACAACGACAGAAGCGGGATCGCTGTCCCGGGGAAGGGGGGGGGTGCTCCTCGCTTGAAACCCTGGGAGGGACTGGAGCACCGGATGGCTGCCACAAAAACTAGGAGTCCCCGAAGGACTGAATTCCGGACAAACCTGAATGAACACAGTAGGAATTAATTAGACTGCTTGGGTCTCTCACGATTTGAGGACGGGGCAAATTTCTCAGGTTTGGGAGGAAAATCAAAGGTAGTGGTATGGGGAAACGAGAGTCAAGACTAGAAGTCTAAGACACATCTCCAAGATTGTATTTGAAGGCCTTTCAGGAAAGGGAGCGCTGTCTCCTGACAATCTCTAACCTAGTGTGTTTTGATTATTCAGAAAAAGAAGTAGCCGAGCCCGAGGTGAGGATGGTGAATGGCAAACCAAAGAAAGTTCGTAAACCCAGGACTATTTATTCCAGCTTTCAGCTGGCCGCGTTACAGAGAAGGTTTCAGAAGACTCAGTACCTCGCCCTGCCGGAACGCGCCGAGCTGGCTGCCTCGCTGGGACTGACGCAAACACAGGTAAAGCCGGGTTCCAGCCCCACCTTGCCTGCGAGCCTGGCAGGGCCCTCGCGGTTCCGTCCCAAGAGAAAGACGCCAATCCCTGCGCCTTTCCCTCCGCTAGTCAGGTTTGCAGTCTCCGACGTGGGGACAGTGAGCCCTGAATTCGTCGTCCGTCCGTCCGTCCCGAGACCTGCCCCTAAACCGGGGCTCTTGGGGGGTGGGGAAGCCGGGAGAGGGTGGGCATTTCCAGGATGGTGTGGAGACCCTGGTTTCCTTACACACATCCCACCACCAGCACGCGAAGCCTTGAGTAGGAACGCATGGCGTCAGGCCACGCTGAGGCCCAGAACGACGCCTCGGGCCCGAGACACTTGAAGGGTCTCGCCCAGATGCAGCAGCTTTAGGCGGCGGCAGCTGGAGGGTCGCGAGGTGGGGGGCGCTGTTGGACGGGGAAATCTTCCCTCCGCCCCCACTACAACCACCGGCTGGGGCCCGGGGAGGCACAAAGAATGTTGAAGTCACCGCCCTGAGCTGCAGGCGCATTTGGGCCCCACCGAGCTGAGCCGATTGAAGGGACTGCAGGAGGAGGTTGGGAAATCGCACCTTCCTCCGGACACCCGTGCGTGCCTGGCCGGGGCGCACGTCCCGGCTCCGGAGGGCTCAGGCCAGGGTGGGGGAGATAGATCGCCACCAGCTCACGGTTCCTTGAGCCCGCTCAGCCCCACGAGCGCGGACTTTTTACGCACCCAGACTGAGCTCGCCCTTCCCCCATTCCCACCCACAGCCGGAACAAAAGACAAAGCCTAGGGGTCGCACCTTTGCCTCTGGCGGGTGCTGACCGAGCCCACCACCAGGACGCCTTCTAGGGCTGGCGCTCCTCGCTTTTCCCCCTCGCCATTGGTGGCCAGGGCTTGGAAGATGCCTCCCGTTCAATCGCTGCCCCGGGGAAGGCGCGGGCGACCTCCGAGTGTCCCGGTAACGTGTACCTTTGTTCCCCCCTCCCCTCCCCACTCAGGTGAAAATCTGGTTTCAGAACAAAAGATCCAAGATCAAGAAGATCATGAAAAACGGGGAGATGCCCCCGGAGCACAGTCCCAGCTCCAGCGACCCCATGGCATGTAATTCGCCGCAGTCTCCAGCGGTGTGGGAACCCCAGGGCTCTTCCCGTTCCCTCAGCCACCACCCTCATGCCCACCCTCCGACCTCCAACCAGTCCCCAGCGTCCAGCTACTTGGAGAACTCAGCTTCCTGGTACCCAAGCGCGACCAGTTCAATCAATTCCCACCTGCCGCCGCCTGGCTCTTTACAGCACCCGCTGGCGCTGGCCTCTGGGACTCTCTATTAGATGAGCTGCTCTCTTTCGCTCTCTTTTTTTGGGGGACTACTGTGTTTGGCCATTTTTAAAAAATCATAAAGAAAAGAATTCATTTGGGGAAGTTTGGAAAATGGAAACAAAAACGATTCATGTGTAAAGCTCTCTTTTTTGCATGTAAGTTATTGCATTTCAAAGGACTTCCCCCCATCCGTTTTTTTTTTTAACCAACGAACTTTTTTTGCGCAACTGTGGACACTATCAATGGTGCCTTGAAATCTATGACCTCAACTTTTCAAAAGACTTTTTTCAATGTTATTTTAACCGTGTAAATAAGTGTAGATAGAGGAATTAAACTGTATATTCTGGATAAATAAAATTATTTCGACCATGAAAGCAGAATAACTGGCTAGTGAAATTTTATGCAGGAAATTTAAAAAAAAGACATGCTCTGCTGGGATACTAGGCAAAAAGGCATACTGGAGTGGCTATGTATACAAATATATATGTTGGATACTGTATTTTATATATTTTTATAACATGTGTGGCTGTTTATAGTACTTTTATATGTATTTTGGGGTCTAACCATGAAAACCATTTAGATAATACTAAGTTCAAATCCAACTGTTTCAGGTGGAACATAGTAATAGAATATTAATACATCATTTCCACTCTGTGTGTGAGTAAGAAGACAACAGAAATCCCTCAGTAACTGCACTGAATTCTAAGCTCAAAGCAATTATGGTGGAGAAACCCCCCCCCCATCAGCCTGTGTATTGCCAGAGCAATTAGACAAATTATACTCTTTTTAAAGGGAGCTTCCAGAGATGGGGGGGGAGAGAGAAAGAAAGAAACAGAGAGGGGGAAGGAAGGAAGAGAAAGAGAGAAAGGAGGGAGAAAGAGAAAGAGAAAGGAAGAGGGAAAGAGAAAGAAAAAAAGAAAAGAAAAGAAAAAGAAATGTCCTCTCTCTCCTATTATTCTCCTTTTTTAAAACTAAACTCTTTGCAGCATGGCAAATGGTATGCAGCTTTAGAATCCTTATATGTACTATTATAAATTTTACCAAGTTCTCTCAGAGCTGGGAAAATCACCACAGAAACAACGGTGGATTTATATCAATAGGCCACTCAAGGAATAGTGTGTGTGTGTGCGCGCCAAGAAAAGGAAGTTCTGTGAGGAGAAAAGAAAGGAAGGTATTAACTCTGTATTTTTTATTTCATGTGAAATAAGCTTATATATATATACACATATATATATAATTCCCCAGTTTGCTTTTACATAAAACAGTTGGCAAAGATCAATTCTAAACTACGGGAAATAGAATCTGCTTGCTGAGATTTCTTCTTTGTTAAGCTTTCCATTGGACAGACATGAAGGGCTTGAAGGCAGTATGGCCTATGCCTCATCTTTTCACATTTCAGCATATAGCTATCCATAGTATAAGCAGATCTTAAACTTAGGTTCAGAGCTGTGGAACCAGGCATGAGTTGTAGCTGTCCTTCTGGCTAGCTTTCCGGCTAGTTTTCCTTAAGTCAGCCTCAGTATATTTCCTTAGGATACCAAGAGAACTCCTGTGTTGGAAATTACAAGATGCATGAGAAATATTTTACAGCTAGGAAGTCAGCAGCAATAAAAGTGACAAAAGAGGCTTCATAAGGGAGGGGGATTAGAACATAAAAAATTACATCCTGTCATCTGGGGATTTCTGTAAAGGTTCTTCCAGGGTGGGGAGACAAGACCTGAAAAGGCACGCTGTGTGCCTGGAGGGGAATTTACCCCTGTTATCCTCTTCCTCTCTCTCTCTCTCTCTCTCTCTCTCTCTCTCTCTCTCTCTACTATTCTGTTCTCCCTGTTCTATTCCCTGTATTTCTTCCTGCATTTTCTTTCCTCTTCAGAAGAGACTAGAAGCATCCATTTTGGAACGGTTGAACTTTGGGAAGTCGGTTCATGCCTGGTCTATGATCAGCACATGGGTGGGTGGATGGGGGGAACTGCCAACCCCTCCTACTTCCTCAACAGGGGAGCCTCATCATCTTGCTATATTCCCCGTCCTCCACCGACTCCAGTAGTCCAGAAGTGCTGAAAGGCTAGGAGCTCTGGGAGAGGGCAATGGAGAAAACAGGCACATTGTTTTATTTTCTGCACTGGCATAGAAGAGGAAGGTGAAAGAGATGAAGGTATCCATTTTCTTCTTTTCTTCCTTTGATTGCAAGGAGTTCGGCGCCTTCTGGCTACTCTAGCTGGGGGGAAATACCTCACGTGCGGTGTGCAAACTCTAGGCTTTCGGTCCTGCAGGTTCTTTCCCTGCCTCGGGGTGCAGTGTTTCAGAAGCCTGGTGGGGGTGGGGGCGCACCCACGGCTGGCACACCTCTCCACCCACAGATTGCCTAAGAGTTTCAAGAACGCGCTTAGAACATGCTATTTCCTCTTCTCTACATAAGAGGGCAGATTCCGCCCCCCACCCAGCTTTCCTTCACCTCCCAGCCCCCATTCCTGAAGGGAAAGGGGGCTCCCTCCACCACTTCCAATCACCAGGCGCTGCTGAGGGAAGGGCGGGTCTGGACTCTTGGCTGGGAAAAAGTGAGAAGCTCTTTTAATGATCACCCTCTACCCTTAGCTTTGACATTGTTAGGGACATTAAAACCTGGTTGCAGAGTGGCCAGGCCAAAGGAACGCTGATCCAGACTTGGACCCAAACTTAGATTCCTTCCCTTGTGCTAACCTCACTTGTTCCGCTCGCAGTAGGCCTCTTCTTGCGTGGTTTAATTTTTTTTTTAACTTGGTTCAGGAGCGGTGAACAAAAATATTCTGGCAAGTGAGTCCACCACGGGCTTTCCCTGGCACCACGGGGGTTCTCCCCAGGGAACTGAACTCCCCGCAGTCCCGCGCCTAAAGATGCAAAAATAACATCCTCAGCGAAGTCTAAAAATATCGGTGATGTGTTTTTTTTTTTTTGCACGCGCCTTCCCTCCCACCTTCCCACTTGTCCTCCATTGTTTCATCCAAGATCTAAGACATGGGTACCACTCCCCAGAATATTTTCAAACAGGCCGACCCCACTCTCCTGTCTACACTTTCCACCCTCCTTTGCCCAGCTCCAAGATTAATCAAGCCCACTTCAAGGTTAATGTTTTATTCAGTGGACTTACACACACACACACACACACACACACACACACACCCCACGACCTTTTGACCAACACCTACTCCATCTTCAGATCTCTTCACAAAGCCCAGGAGGTCCAGGGCACGCTGGCCAGCCTTGCCATTCCGTGTGCCCTGCCTCCCTGCCGGCTTCTCCAGTAGATCAGATAAATTAGCCTTTGTTTGAGGCTTGGGTTGGGCTAGGCGGATTTCTGCCCTTTTCCCCCCTTTTTTTTCCTGGCTGCCACCTCCTTGTGGGACAGCAGGCGGCCTGGGGATCCGGGAGAAGCCGCATTCCTGTGGGTGCCAGGCGGCTCCAGTGCTGAGCCACAGGGCCTGAGACACACACAGAGGAACCCGCAGACCTCGCTGCCCTTGATCTCCTTCAGGCTCTCTCGTCCTCCCTCCCATCGAGGAGGCATCCACGCGGGAGCCAGTCCACCCACACTCGAATCCACCCAGGGTTCTGTCTCGAATAGGAGCGCGTTGACCCACACAAAGATAAACTCGCACCCCCTCCCAGTGACACGGGCTAGCATCCCCCCCTCCCCCGCCCATGCCAGTCCTCTTTCTCCCGCCCCTTATCCCACAACCCTCAGACGCGCCGGCCAGCCTCCACTGGCTCCTTTGATCCCACCGGACGCCCCACGGCTAGCGACGTCCGGGCTGCAGGGTCCTGGGAGACACCCACAGCGCACCAAGGCCAGGCAGCGCTTGCAAACCCCCTCCCCCGCCCCCTACGTGGAGCTAGTGCGCAACGTAGCTCACTCGGGCCTTGACAGGGCTCAGCCTCCGCAGCTCCCTCTCCCGAAGCGCACGGGTTTCTCTAGAACACGAGCCCCGCTACTCTTCGGTTCAGGGCTTCCTTTATTGGGGCGGAGGTTGGGGGGGGAGGGGTGGTAAGGATCTTTAAGATCATTTAATCACCCCTGTTCCCTTACAACCCTTTGGATCGCGCGCCTCCCAATGGCCACTGGGATCTCGCCGAGCTAGAGCTCTCCAGCCCTCCTGGGGAGGCAATAGCACTTGGGCATCTCTGGGAAGTGCGCCGTGCCAAAGGGATCAGCTTGTGGTTACCCTTCTTCTCCACCCTTAAGCACGCCCCCACCCCGAGCGGATGGACAGAGGTTCCTGCCCACCCGGAGCTGGGGAGGGGGCTCGAGGCTTGCTCGGATAAGCTCCATCCCAGGTTACCCACAAACCTTGCACGCGGTACTTGGTTTCATAGCGAACTTTGGGCCTTGAAAATGGTTCAAATAGCAGTGGCACATGTGGGATTGGTTAAATCTTTTCTACACAGCCTCATCTCCCCCCCCCACCCCGCCCCTCCTGCTGCCCTTGGTGTTTTCTTTTGCCCAAGACAGGGTTGGGTGCTTCAGTTGTGCCAGGCAGAAAGTGTACATTGTATCTGCTGCCCGGGATATGGAGGGAGGGTTTATTTAAGGGAGGAGAAACCTTTCCTTTCAATCATCCAGGGCTGCCGACTGTAATGTAATAACCTATTTTATAGGTCAGGCTCTCGCCATGTAGATAGGAACTGGCGGAATTTACATGAATCTCTCTTGAAAGGAGATGAGAGTCCTGTTTTGTAGCAATTAAACGTTTCTGCTCTTTTGTTCGCTTGGACTTCGTATTTACTTCTAATTTATGGGGATCCAAAGGAGTCTTTTGCCAAAAGCACATGTATTATTGAGTCTGTTCCACATCCTAAACCAAGATTTATATAAAACCGTGAAATACCACACATTACGACCTTTCACCACAGGAAGGAAAAAATGGCTTCATAACATCATTCCACACACGCTCAGGCGGGCGCACGCGCGCGTGTGCACACACACACACTCCCTCCTGGTTTCGGTAACAATTCTCGGTGGAAATCCACCATACACAGTCTAGGTTTTTTTTTTTTTGAAGAAGTGGGTGGGGGTGAAGGATGGTAAACAGCTCCTAGGCTATGATTTATTTTAAAGCTTTTTTTTTTTTCCTCAAAAGGCGTGAAGACAGAAACTGCCACTGGGAGCTTATTGTCATCCAATGTCTATTTCTGCCACTTGCCATTTGCAAGGTGGGGATGGGGCGGGGGAGGCATGATATGGACTCAACTTTCATCTCTAAACAAGGGTCACTAAACAGGAGACATTTCATTATTGCCCTTAAATTCACAGGAGCTAGAAAAGCCTGCTTGCCACCCTGCAGAGTGGCCCGGGCTGGGCAGCTCCTGAGTCTATAAGGTGGTGAAGAGGAGGGAGAATCATCACATACTGGCCTATGGGCTAGGAACGGTGCCTAGGAAATTTTCTGCACTCATAGTGGGAAAAAAATGGAACCCCCTGGGGCATATCAGAGCTCTAGATATCCTTAACCAGGAGGTCCCCACCAGGATCCAAAATTAAATTGGATCTTCAATAGGGTAGGATTCATCCTTCTAGGAGCAATAGCGAGAATCCCCAGAGGGCTTGGACTCTGGGACCTGAGCAGTCTCTTAGCATCTCTCCAGCTTTTCTCATTCTAACTCTCCCACCCAAGTCTCTTTGGTCCTCCCATATTTTAAAGAGAATGACCTTACTCTTTTAAGGTATATATTGTGAACTGTGGCAAAAGAAACAGCTAGACTGGTTTATCGGGGGAGGGGGACAGTATCAATTAATAAAAGTTAATGATGGGATTAAAAGCAATAGCTAGCCACGCTGATTAGAGAAGAAAGCCTCCCAGTTAGCTATATTTAATTAGCAACAATTAATACATTTTTTTTCTGCTGATATCCTCTAGGACACTCTATAGCTTTTTTTTCCACTGTGAAAGTGAGTAGAGAGATGGAATGCTGGAACATTTACAAGCACCCAGGGCGTTTTGCTCTGATGACAAGAGAGATTGCAAATTCATTTAAGAAAATGTTCATAAACAAGTGACAGACTGCACTCTAAGGCAGCTTTGAGGAAACAATGGTGAAACTGACAAATGTTCTTTACATCGTGGGAGGGACACTTTTTAAAAGTAGGGAAATGCTTTGGGGGTAAGGAGAAAGACAGGGAGTTAAAAAAGGAAGAAGAAAAAAAAATTCTGCCTCCAGGCAGCAGCAGACACAGCAGCCCTTGCAAACACATCAGCCCTGCTCTATTGAAGATTTGGACACGTAATGCTTCAGACCACTGATTTGCTATTTTCTTAATTCCCGCTCTTCTTTTTCCATATGAATCAAACAGTCTTTTGTCCTTCAGGGTTTGATTTGATCGCTACTGTTCACATTTCACTTTTGTATTTTCCTCTTCCTATACCATTACTCATTGAGTGCCCCGTGAAATTACAATCGTACATTTTCAACTCAGCAACCCATTTGCAGTGCAAAAATAGGGTCTAAATAATGGCTGAATTAGCCCTACTGGACAGTTTCAGATGTAACACTCTGTAATAATTATATTGCAGGCTGGATTAGGATGCTATTATCATAATCTGGACGTTTACAATTATCTGTAATTTGCAAAGATGCGCCAGGTCTTGATTACAGCAGTTTTTTTTTTTTTTGTATCACGCTAACCATCACTAAACAGTGACAGTAATAACAGCTAATTTTGCTGGCAATATAAGAGGTGCTGGGGTGTGCAAACAATTTCACACCTGGATGTGCTCACTCAACCAAGAATATAGAGAAAGAGCTTCTGCCCTGAGACTCAGAAAAATATTCTCCTGTGCTTCGGTTCAGTATAGATTTCTAGACTCTGGTCATTGCTTAAGAGATATTCACTGGGGTAAGTTTTTATTTCTTGAATACTTCAAGGCACAGTCTCTATGTTATCTCTTCTCACACTTTTCAAGCTATGTTTGTTGCTGTACATTACGTAGATTACAACTTTGCTTTATATGTTTGCTTTCTTCTACTGCTAACGAGTTGTTCTGATGAGTAAAATGATTTTCATGAGAATGGGATTGTTGAGAGCCTGATTTGTCTGTATTGCCTTTGGTGCGGCTGTTATGTTCAGTGAAGCTTGTGACTGGAGACTGAGGAAAGGACCAGGTTTCTGTAAGGTTGTGGAGAGATCCTGAGGTTCCAAGTTAAAAATCTATTTGAAATTTTTATTCACAACTGCTCCTAGGTGAATCCATTGAGATCTAGTTGGGACCATGAGTTTAGGTGCAACACTACTTTAGAATTACAGGTATGCTGACCTTTGCAAATGCAAGTGTAGTTTGAATCTTTGCACTTCTCAGCCCCTTAGGCACCTTTCCTTTAGTTGTGGGAAAGCTACAGAACAACTGGCATCTGAAACTCTGCTGTCAAGTCTGCTGTAAAGGGCCTTTCCCTCAAAGTATATTGGGGGGGGCATGAAGGGGGAGCATTCAAATCTTGAAATTTATGACCTTCTTAACCCAAATGCTGCCACCCTAGAGTTGGAAGGGCATGATTGGCTGGGATGCAGAATGGAAATGTAGAGCCATGGAACCTATCTGGTTTAGGAAGACTGGCCAAGGAAGACTAGCACTGAATGGTAAAGTTCTATCTATAGATGACGCTGTTTCCTGATTCTGAGGGCATTATAAGCAGCAAGAAATGTTAAATGTAAAAACCTGAGTAATTTTTTGCTTTCTCCCTCCCACTGCAGAAAAGCCTTTCTTCAGTGGCTGTAACATTTGGTCTAAGTTATGTCAAAGGATAATGAGATGCTTATTGGTACCTAGGAAAAATTGTCTCCATCACTCTTACACACCTTATCTCACACCTATTGTTCTCTCTGTGTGTCTCTCTCTGTCCTTCTCTCCCTCTCTCTGTTTTAAGAAGGGGAATAAGGTGGGAATTTGGCTTTGGAACAGGAGCTCAGCAACCTCCTAGGAAGTTTGGATGTGAGGAGGTATAGTAAAGCAACCAGACTGGGCAACTGGGCTATGCCCTTTGCCACACCCCTCCTACCAGTCTCTCTCTCTCTCTCTCTCTCTCTCTCTCTCTCTCTCTCAGTTTACTGTGGGGTCAATACATTCTACATTCTAAAGAGTGAAAATATTAACCCTTAAGTTTCAGAGGATCCAGAGGAAGCCCAGCTCCAAGGACAGTTCTAGGGGGACTTGGTTGAATTTGTTCCATTAAGTCCATGTTAGGGTATTGAAAACATCCTACAGATGTATCCACAACACCTCCAATATATAAACATACATGTGATACATTTGCTGGATTTCAGAATTCTATGCATTTACAGTGGTTTGGTATATATCTGGTGCATTAAAAAAAATAGTGTTGGTTTCGATGTATGGTAGCTTTCCCTCTAACGTAATTTGAATAATTCAGCAAAGCCCCACTACCAGCTGTACTTCTGCAGCCTCTTCTATTCTTTTCAGCATTATAATTTTGGTTAATTTTCAATTTTAGGTCCTACGTCTCTGCAATTTGTGTATGAATAACAGAATAATTTCCCTCTTTTGTTTCGCCTTTCCTGTTCCTGAATCTAAATAAAGATGGCTTTTTAGTATTAAAAGTGGAAGAAAATTACAGGTAATTATCTTTGACGGTAAAAACGCTGTAATCAGCGGGCTACATGAAAAATTACTCTAATTATGGCTGCATTTAAGAGAATGGAAAAAAACCTTCTTGTGGATAAAAACCTTAAATTGTCCCCAATGTCTGCTTCAAATTGGATGGCACTGCAGCTGGAGGCTTTGTTCAGAATTGATCCTGGGGAGCTACGAACCCAAAGTTTCACAGTAGGAAGGGGGAAAAAAGAAAAGAAAACATTTTTCCTAATGTAACAATGCGAATGCTAGAAAATGACAAGACTGATCGGTTTTAAACCATTCTGAAGACTGACTGAGCGTGGAAGTTGCTCAACAAAAAAAGGAACGGGTATATTGGTAAGTAGTCTTTGCTTTGTGTCTAATTATAGTGACTGTCCTTTTGCACAACTGTATGTCGCTGTCATTATATGGAGCACTCTGAGTATCTCTATTGACTTCTGATAAATGGCTCAGTGGTTTCAGGGTTCATAATTTGAAGGATGCCCAGGTCTGTAGCCATTAATTCTCACAGTATGGGGCTTCCTGCTTGTATGACGAAAGGACTTTTCATTTTCTTTATTTCTTTGCTTTCCACAAGATCGGAAGGATGTGTTTCTTCCAGGATAGGACATTTTTCTATCTAGCTAGCTTGTGATGGGTTTCAAATAGTGAGGAGGCAGAAATTGTTCATTTTGCTTGTTTTCTGTTTTTAAATCTCTTTCCTCTTTTTATGCTAAAGGAAAAAAAAAACTGCTTCCAAAGACAAATACAGCTGTATTGTTTTGGGGCTGGGAAAAGGGAAAAGGACCATCTCAGTTCAGCAATAGAAACTACCTGCTATCTAGAGGTTAATGTGAGGCTAGATCATTCTAGTGTTTAAACATATAAATGTGTGGATATTACAATAAAAATTCAATATTGAAAGGAAGCTCAGAAAACATCTATGGTTAATATTAAAGTAATATTAAAGACAAAGGCTAGTAGTGTAGACTGACATCTTTACAAGCATTTGATATTTGTATTTAGGGCTTCCCATATTAGGAAATAGGAATTATTTAGAAAATATAATGAGAGGGAGGAGGGAAGGGGAGAGAGACAGAGACAAACAGAGAAATATACAGGACACTCAGAGCGCTTTGTGGCTTTTACTCCATATATGAAAGAAGACAAAAACATACAAAGTATATATACAACTAAAATTCAACAATATATACAGAAATGTTGCTCGATATAAACGTCCCTATTAGCTTAGTGAATGCCACCAATTCACCCATGTAAGGTGTCAAAGCAATAGAATGGTGATGTTGGTTGCTTCCTCTGTCTTTTTGGATTCCAGTTCAGGGTTTGGGGTAGGGTAGAAAAAGAGCATTTTTCTTGTTGTTGTTTGTTTGTATTTTAAAATGAATCTTCATTCATGGTCATTGCATTGCATTTTGAAACATGCAGCGGTCTAATTTTACAGCGGATTTTCCTTTTTCTTTAGAAAAGGCCTGTTATGTGAGGGATTTTTTCATTCTTTTTTTCTTTTTCTTTTCTTTTTTGTGTCAGTTTAGGGTTGGTAAATAAAAATACAGGAGTCCGAAAGGCTTCTTTCCTCATGTAATGTCTTAAGCTCATTAAACAAGTAAAAATGCTGCCATGTTTGTGCAGATTCTTCTGGTGGGAAGGGGGAATGTCTTTTTTTTTAAAGTCATTTTGATGGATATTCCTAAAGAGAAGAGGAGGCTCAGAGTGTGGATCTCAAGGGGTAAGGGAAAATATCCTTACAGGGAGGAGTTCCCAAAATGCTGTCACATTCTCTCTCTCTCTCTCTCTCTCTCTCTCTCTCTCTCTCTCTCTCTCTCTCTCACACACACACACACACACACACACACACACACATTCTCTCCCACTGTCTCTCTCAGATACATGATTAGCTACTAAGATTGTTCAAGGAAAGGGTAGGAAAAGGGGAAAAGAAAGAAGTAGGAAGGAAAGAGGAAAGGAAGAAGAAATAAAATGGAGGAAAGGTAAGTAGGTATAAAAAATTAGTTAATAGTGAGAAAAAGAGAGAGGGGGAGAAAGAAAGGGAGAGAAAAGAGAGAGCCCAGCTGGCTTCTGGCCACACGCACGAGTTCTCCGAACCTGCTCCTTCGGCTCGGTTTGGCAGATGCAAACAAGTACGGATCCTCCTTGTCTTGTTCAGATGTTCCCCTAGGGAGTTCCCTCAGACAACTCACATCATCTGTGGCCTCTGCATCGTGTCCTGGTGTGGTGAGGAGTACCAGTGCGAATAGCCTGGCATGTAGCTGTTGGGGGGCATACTGACACCCTTGGCCGAGGCTGAAACGTCCCACACTGGAGGCAGTGCTGGCGAGCGCGGTGACAGGGCTGCCGAGCCCGGGAGGGGGTCGCTCTCGTGAGGGTTACTGCCTTGCTTCAGCAGTTTCTTAAACTTAGAGCGCTTGTTCTGAAACCATATCTTCACCTGGAAGAAACATAGCACTCATGAGGCCAGACAAACATGGAATGGGTACCTCTAACATGACTCCAAGCTTAAGAAGCAATCTTAGAAAAAAAAAAAAAACAACCAAAAAACAAAACTGCAATGCCAGAAGCCAAGTCCCGCCTCCCTCCACCTCTTTCTATCCTCCACCACCCCTCCTCCCTCAACCCACTCGATATCTTGTCAGGATACCTAACGTCCTGCTGATCCTTGAGTCGCATACTAGCCTGGGTTTTAAACAACGGCATAAATGAGAATAAAATAGGGAAAACCTGAATGAGATCATTGGACTCCAAGTTTGATGAAAGATCAAAGCCATGCAATTGAAAACATATCATATGCTAGCCGGTTTTAACATTTTTCCAGCCCCCTCAAACTGGTTACCTCTATGAATGTACGTTAGCATATGACTATGAAAAGAGGAGAGCCTGTAAATCTAAAAACAGATACATAGACTATATCTATGAATGCAGTGCAATGCCATCTAGTATGCATGAAGCATCTGTCTCCAGATATAAATATGTCTCTATACTCCTGCAGGGATTAGGCATTGTACCTCCCACCATTCCCTACTTTGTATGTTGCTTAGACAAACTGTGGTCAACAATCATCACAGGCTTGTTAGTGTAGTTGCTAAAAGCTTCTGAAAGCTAAATCTGAATCAGGGAACAAATTCGGACCAACTTCCCAAACCTACTGTATTTGAAGAAAGAAATCTTTGGTGCTGCTTCCTTTATCTTTACAATTCCTGGAATCCGTGTTTTCAGGAATAATACAAGTAAGTCATTGAGTAGCTGGAATCACTTCATATCAAACCTCAACTATTTTCAGTGGCAAAATTGCAAGGGAGAGCAGGCTAAACACAAAAGATCTGAAAGAACATCTGTCTTAAAGCACCATTCCATCAGTCCCCAACATTCAGTTCATAAAACCTGAGTATTACCCACCTAGGATCTGAAGCAGTTGAATTAATCAACAAAGACAAAAACTGCAAATGATTGCACTCTGGCTTTATAACCAGGGTTCTAATATACCTACCTAAACCCCTTTCTATGAGATCTGAAATGTCCCATACATCTTCCAAATTAGTAGGCCTGAAGCATTTCAGCAACTGTTCTTATCTGTGGCTTTTTACCAGCTATAATTTGGACAGCATTTCTTTTTGATCTTCAACTCTGCCATGTCCCCCCTCCAAATTCTACTGGGAGGGAGGGGCTACCATAGCCTGCATCATCCAGTGTCATATAGTTTAACCACTGAATTTAATGCAGTCTTCAGAAAAAGAGTCCACCTGACCCATCCTAGGATAGTTTGTACACTGGTGCCTTTGTTGAACCCCATGGCAAACAATGCCTACCTGACTTGTACTCCCCATTTCACTTTGTAAGTTTTCTTTCTATGTCAATGAGTTGAAATTCTATTACTTCCCAGGACCCTCAAAAAAAGAATCCTTAAGATGGGCCTTATTTTGCTCACTGGCTGTTCATCTTTCTCTCTTACATGGTTGTTCACTTTCAAGTTGTTTTGCTCTGGAATAAGATTTGATTGAATTATATGATTTGTTCATCAAAGGATGCTAGGCTCAGGTGGGGTGGCGGTAGGATGGGGTGGATATGCACATCCAATCCAGTATTCAATACCAGCTCATTTATTCCAAACTGGGAATCCCGGTAAAGTGCGCAACTCGAGCAAAGGCATTTGTCATTAAACTCCTTCTATCCTTGGTTGACTAGGCCAGGAATTCCTCCTCAGGTGCTCCCTGCCCGATTTGGATTTGCAAGCGGAGCCAGCATTCAGGACTACTCGTCCTTCCCGGGATTTACCTGTGTTTGTGTCAGTCCTAAGGAAGCTGCCAACTCGGCTCTCTCAGGAAGGGCCAGGTATTGAGTCTGCTGAAAGCGATGGTTTAAAGCCTGGAGCTGCAGGCTAGAATAAATGGTCCGAGGCTTCCGGATCTTTTTCCCTTTTCCGTTGAACCTGATTTCCCCGTTTTCGATCACTGTGGTTTTTTGTTGATCTGTAAGCAAATAACAGAGGAGCGATCGCCATGAGGCCGGTGCTGCTGGTCTCCCCGCGCGTGGCCAGGCCTGCGTCGGCTTTTCCCCAAGCATAAAACGGCTTTCCTCGAAGTATGCCCCCACGCCGCCCAGATCTCTTTAGGTCCACCGTGCCCATAGGTCCCCAGAGACTGCATACGCTAATCCCTGACTCTGTGTCTGGCCTAACAATGCGCGGCGGCTGGACCAAGGAAGCTCCGGGTGAAACAGACGTCCTCGGCCGCAGCACCGGGCGGCGCCCCGTACTTTCTGGGGCGCGCGGTGCGATGATGAGACATCAGCTCCCTGGGCTGAGCGGGGCTCCATTGCCTGGCTTTCCAGTGCCCGAAGCTGTATGGACCCACCCGGGTGTTAACGCGGCCAGTGGACTAGGTGACACCAGCTCCCAACCCCGGAGCATCAGGGCCCCTCAGCATGATCGAAAGGACTCTAAGTGATCCAAACCCTAAACAAAAACCAACCAGGGGCTTCCACCAGCCCCACAGCAGACTGCGCCTCGCAGGACAACTTTGTCCCCTCGGGTGCTGAAAAACACCAGTCTCAGGTCCTCAGAACCGTCTCCACGAACAAAGGAGCAACCAACATTGTAGGGGAAAAAAAAAACCCACAAAAACCCAGAGGGAGGGGGCACAGTCGGTGCTGGGTAGCGTGTGTTGGGGGGGACACCTCAAAGTCTGCAGGAAAGAACCCGATTGTCACTAGTTTAAGCAGAGCCACAGGCCAGGCCAGCTTCCCTCCAAGTCGCTGAGGCGCACTGGGCACCCCACGCAAAGTAGGCCACTGCCTGCCCCCGCGTGGGCTGGGCAGCAGACTCTGCTCCCCGGTCCCTGGAGCAGAAATGTCCCCAGTCCTGACAAACGAGGGGAAGGGCAAGGCAAAGGGTGCCCAGCCCGGGAGAGCTGGAGAGCGCAGTGAGGACCCACTTCGGAGAGCCAAGCCGGGCGCCCGCGGAGTCAGGGGCGCCGCGGGAACCGCACGCGTGAGGGAGGGGAGTGGTGGTGAGGCGGGCCTCACAGCGAGGAAGCCGGGGGTCCGGGACGGCGGGAAGGGGCCGCGATGGGAGAGGCCGGCAGGCAGGCGCCAGGCGAGCAGGGCGCGCTCGGGGCCC
>NW_012267443.1:399966-472877 GCF_000151885.1 Dipodomys ordii
CTGCTGCCCGAACTCCATGAAGGCGGATTTGGACGAGTCCTGGCCTTCCAAGCCGTCAGCCATCGTAGTCATGGTCATCATCAAAACTTTGGGGGCTGGAGAAAGGCTTCTCCCGGGTTTCCTTCACCCTCCCCCACTTGGCTCGCGCCGCTCTCCCCTCCGCAGCCACCTTAGCTCTTGGGATCCTTGCAAAAAAAAATAAAATAAAAATTTAAAAAGGAGGGGGCGGAGGTGGTTCTCCCTCTCCCTCGCTCTTCTCTAATATATATATATATATATATACATACATACATACATACATATATATTTAATATAAAGAGATAGAGTGAGCCGGGCCTTGTTAACCCAAAGGGAGGAGGAAGGGGGAGGGATGGGAGAGGAGAGGGGGGAGGGGGGAATCTGCTCTCCCCCCCCTTTCCTTTCCCCCCTTGGATTTTTTGGGGGCTGGTGCAGTTTAAGGCAGAGATTTTAAGGTGGATTCTGCGAAAGTTGCGCGTCTGCTTTCAGACTTGATGCAGACGCCACGAGTCGAATGGTTTGTCTCCAAAGGGCAGCGCCTCCCCATTGGTCAGTCGCCCTCTGACGTCACAGGCGCACGGCTTCCACTGGCGTGTGCGCGCTGCTAGCAGAGTTCTTCGCCTACCTTAGGCAACTCCAATCCCAGCCTAGAGCTGCAGCCCCGGGGCCGCGCGGCCAGGCTCCCTGCGCGGCCGCGGAGGGGAGGCGCCTCCTCCCGGACAGCCGCCGACGCTGCCCTCCGAAGCTCGTGCCCCAAATCTCGGAACCCTAGTTTCCAGTATCGCAGCCTTTCAACAGTCTAGCGGAGAGCTACTCCCTCTCCATCTCTAGGCACTCTTGTGGGGTGGCTGGAGATCAGCAAGGACCCTTGCATTTTAAAACCTGTTCCCCTTCCTTGACCTCTCCCCACCCCACCCCCGCACCCCAGTCCCACTATACTCTCGCTTCCTGTCACTGTGGATTTTTTCTAGATATACTTTATGAAAACGATCGAGGGAAGAACCCCCCACACTTGTGCTCCACCCCATGGGGGAGGGGGGGCGGAATGATAAAAAGAAAAATCAGATCCAGTTCTGTCGAGGTTCTTGCCGTTTCAGGCTGTATTTTTGTATATATTGGGCCCCCTTAGTATATACGGAGGAGGAATATCTAGGGTGCATGAGTTCCCCCCCCCCAAAAAAAATACAGCAGCTTGTTTTGAAAGGGAATGGTTGGAGGACTGACAGTAATGCATTTTTTCCTATTGAAAACAGAAGCTACTGTAATGCTTTCAAATATATGCAAATGATACATGCGGTTAGTGGTTTGGCAAATCTTGATTACAATATAAACTACCCAAGTAAAAGTGCCTTACGTCCTAAATTTGTCTCTCGATTACAATTCCAATTGATTTTATTTTATTGTCAACATTGTTAATGATAAAAATAGAGTCGTTTTACAGTTATTTTTACTTTCTGGAAGGAGGCAATTAGAGTTCTAATCAGGAATACACAAAAAATCTCCCATGATTAACTGCAGTACTTTGTTCAAATTGCTGCTATAAAATTCAGAACAATTTGCCTGTAATGATTATGGACTGGGTTTATTTTGGGAGGTGGAATAAAAGTGGATATAGCATAAATTATCCTCTAATTATACACCAGTGTCGCCTCAATTATCCTCTTATCAAAATGGTTGTCTAAATGCCGCATTTAGTTTCAATTCTCTCCTTTTTTTCTATAAAAAGAACTTCATACCTTGTTATTATTAATCCATTTATTATTTGCAAGGGGATTTATATCCGCACATCCAGGTGGTAGAACCACTTCTCTTTCAAAGATGGACTGGGGAAAGACATTAAGTTTGGAGCAGCCCCAGGCTGCGGATCTAGCCGTTCTCCTTTCGCTCTCCAGACCCAGTTAGGACCAGGCAGCCGAGCAGGGACCGCGGAGCTCAACGAGCGCGGCTCGGGCCCGTCACCAGGTAGGAGAGCCGGACTTGGCGCCAGGTGCGGAGGAGGGCAACCCAGGCCGCACCAGAGTTGGGGCCCTGGGACTGCGGGTAGGCGCCGGGAGCCTGCGCTGCACCGGATCCAGACTGGGTGGGCGAAACCTGCAGACCCCCATGGGTTTAGTGCTTACTTTCGGTCTGCGCAGAGACTTAAGCTGGGAGCCTTTGGCCACAAGGCAAAATGTGCAATCTCAACGCAGTGTCCTCTGGAGGTTTGGGGGGGTGGATTTTTGTTGTTGTTGTTGTTGTTTACTGACTTTGGGAAAATTGCTGGGAATTTTTTCCCATCTTACTTCACCTGTGTCCCATAATTGTTGGGATGCAAGGACTTTGAGAACAGGAGAATTTATTCAATGATGCAGTTGTCATTGCGATTCCAGGAGCGGTTGCCGTCGGGAGCTTCCTGGACTCTACTTCCAGGTTGCTGGAAAGCTAAGGCCGCGGGGTAGCGGCTTATGCTAATTGAATTTCCCCCCCAAGTTCCTAGCCTGGAGTTTCCAGGCAGCACCAGTTTGTCGTCCCCCCCTTTTTTTTCCTTCTTTTTTCTCTCTCTTCCTTTAATTCATCAGAAGACCTGACGCTTTCTGTCTGCGGGTTTTCTCCGGAGTTCCCAGCCGATGTTTGCTTTCCTCTCCCCCTCCTTTTCCCAACCCGCTGAGCTTAACTTCTTGAGTCTCGGGAGCCGGTTCAGTAACTCTGAATTCATTTTTAAGTGGCGTCCCTTGTTCTTTTCCTTTTAACAAGAGGTGCTCTCTTTAACACGCGAACCAGTAACCCGATCCACGCGTTTACAAAACGGCAGTGAATTATAACAACAACTAAATCTTCAAGGAAAATGAAAGGTGGGGCTGCTTAGGGGGGAATGGAAGGGGGAACAGAATGGGAAGCCAGGGAAAGAGAAGGCAGGCAGGTATATTCACTCGCGGTGCGCGCTTGGGGGACCCGGACTGTACAGTGTGCCAGTGCGTAATGCCTCCAAGCCAGCAGGTAGTCGTGGCAGTTTTATTGTTTTATACCCTGCGGCTTGCGGGTTCATAGGGGAAAGGCGTCGCAGCCTCTCTTTGTGACGGTCCCCTTATGCTCACTCTCTCGCAGGTGCACTGCTTTTCTTGTGGGCTCCCCCCAGTTCCAATGAGGGCATCTTGACCAGAATGGATGGGTAGGGTCTCCTGAGATCGTCCAAGTTACACTTAAGCATCGTAACTAAGAAGCCGCAGCATCTACATGCAAAGGGCATCCCCCCACCTTGCGTGTTTAATGGATGAGGAAACTAGGTTCACTAGAACTGTCCATCCAATTTGTAGTTTCGGGGCGATTTCCCCTTCGAAATTAGGTAGTGAATAAAATCGTTTACTCTGTTCAGGGGCTGTGCAAAAGTGTGCGGTGGTATCCAGGAGGTAGTAATGTATGGTAAAGGTCCTGTTGAGACCTGCGGGGGTGACCCAGGCTGCGATCTTCAGAAGAGGATGGCTGAGCTCAGTGAGCAAGGGGGTCTCTTCTGCCCACACAGCGGTCTCTGTGTGCACTTGTGGGTTAGAATTCCAATTGCAGGTGTGGCTGGGTGAGTTCCTTGATAGTTGGAGAATAGAGAGCAGAAAACTGGTGTGTCCTTAGCTCTGCTAGTGGTCACCACATGTGGCCACTGCCACCAGCCTCAGCACAAAGAATTAGGCAATAAAAGCTGCTTCTGGCAGCCATTTCTCTCTGGTAAAGCCTGCAACTTGTCTCTCCAGTGCTTTCCCCAGCATTGTGGGCAGCAGTAATTAGGCCAAGCTAGGAGATTGGAATCACCTCTAGTTTGACCTAATCCCCAGCACACTCTTCAGAGGGAAAGCTTGGGTTTTTCAGAACTTTACAAAAAGGCACACACCTCAGGAGCTCCTGGCAGGGCTGCTGGGGTTCACTGCCAGTGGGGGGTCTTGGCTCCTGCCCCTTTGTCTCACCCGCGGGGAACCAGGCTAACCCTTTATCATTTAAAGTAGAGGTAAACTCAGAAATCCACAGTCCGGACCTGTGGGCTCTTTTAGGGCCAGTAGTAGCTAAGGGTCACACTCATTAAAGTTTTAAGAAGCAGTTTTTGAGGCCTAAGCTTGCATTTCACTTTTTAAGGTGTTGAGATGTTGATGGTATTGAGGCTGTCAGCATTATTTAGAGAGAAATACTTGCATATTGCCAACACAAGTTTGCTTGGTTCTGCCTGCTACAGGCCACTCTTGGAGGAATGGGCCCATTGGGTCCAAACGTTTTTGCTGCTCTGGTTCTGGGGTTTTTGGATGGGTTTCTGTACAAACACATGGGTCTGGGAATGCCTGGAGATTCAAGGTGGGTTTGCAGTCTTGGTGTGGTTTGTTGAAGTACATTCAAGCTGGCCAGGGCTTGGCTGGGTTTGGTTGCAAAGTTGGGCTCAGTTATCACATTAATTCTAAAGAAATTAGACCTGGATAAATAGGCTTTGAATTCAAAGAAATAACTTGGTATTGATTTACATAGCCATATTAAGAACCCCCTTCTCAATAGGAGGCATTGCTGGAAAAAAAAAAAAAACTTCTGCTGGTCTTTTCCTCATTCAGTGTAAAATTCTGTTTGTGTATGTATGTAAAGAAAGGCTGCTTGATATTCTGGAAACACAGACATCCCTCTTCCATCCCCCAACACAGACATACACCTGTGAAAGCTCCGTGGCATGGGAGAGAACCCCTCATTCCCTGTTTCTTTTGTTGTTGTTGTTGTTGTTGTTGTTACCCAAGTTAGTGATGCGATCCTCAGGAGCAGCCAAAAAGTGTCAGATAAAGCAAATGAATAAAAAAGGAAAATGAAAAGAAAAATAAATACAAAACCCTCTAACATTTAGGTGACAATTTCTCTAGCAATAAAACTGTAATGTCTATGTTAACTTTCTTCTCCCATGTTCCCCTAATTCTAGCTAAATGGCAGACTTTGTTTGCTTCACTCCCAGAAGAAGACTCATTGAACTTTGCAGACATTTCTCTCATCTCCCCAGTGCTGGGTCTCAAGAACAGGTAGCTAGGAAACTCCAACCTGGGGGCTTCACGGAGTTTTCCAAAAGGGTCTGAGTTAGAGAATATCCTTTGAGTAATTTAGGTATCCATGCTCCAGGCATTTTAAAACCTAGAGTCTAGTGAACTTATTGAAAATAAAGCTAATGAGGTCCTCAAACTCAGCAATATTTGCTTCCTCCTTCACTCCATTATGAGGCATGTGAGGACCCAAGTTTTCTTTCAAGAGAAAGCTGAAAGACTATAGAGTTGAGAACAGTGTATTCCCCTCCTTCCTTAATGTTAGGATTGTGTATAGAAGCCTGTGTGCCTGTCTTTCTTTCCTTCCTCCCTCCTTTTTTCTCTCCATGTGTTTCTGTCTGTCTTATTCTGTCTCTCCCAGCAAGAATAAAACCCTATTTATTCACTAATATATAAACATTCTTTCAGCCCAGTAAAAAGGAACACACTGTTTAGTCACTTACTTTAAAATAGAATAAATGCAGATGCTTGTCTTTTTCATATGTAGGATAAACTAAGGCTCTCCTCTCAAATTTGCTCTGCTGAAAAGTATAGCAGAGCGTAGTGAGAAGGGCTGGGTGTTGGAAGGCAACTTTCATCATCATCTTTGGAAAGCAGGACCCCAGCCCATTGAAGGATAAATTCACTCCCAGAGTGGCAGGCAACAAGCACCAACAGGAAGCACAGTCTATTTTTAGGCATAATAAGGAGCTCATATAACTGCTCAAGCATCTTCCTAAATGCCTCGAAGCATCTTCTGTTTAATTTTTTCATCCCTTCCTCAATTGCAACAACAATAAAGTCACAGTGAATGTCTCAACTGTAAGGGAGAGCCAAGGCTGGGACAGCTTTTCAGGAAAATCGGGGATAAAAAAAACAAAAACCCCAAACATCCTCTTGCCATCATGTGAGCTCTTAGGTGCTTCTCTTGTTACATCACAAATAAATAAAACATTTTTTCACCAGAGAGATAGAATGATTGTTTCTTAGTAAAACTTCTATTGAGGGCCAAAAAATTGAGAGTCCTCAGAAGTTAGGTGTGTGTGTGTGTGTGTACACACACATTATCCATACAGTGAAGCTGTTCTCTTTCTCTTTTGTTCAGAACAATGACCACTTTTCTACATAAATCTAGGGGAAAGAAGCCCCCTTCATTCTACCTAGTGCAGAGAGATCCTCCTTATCCCTTTCATTCTGTTGTCTGCTGTGGCTCCTTCCTCATGTATAGCACAGCCTTTGGTTATTTAAACACACATTGAGAGAATGTGTCCATTTAGCAAGCTGGTATTTTATTTGAATCCATCTTTGGGAAGCAGAGAGTGGATGACTGTGGAATATTAAAAGGAGAAGAAGAGAGAATGAATAAGAATCTGATTGTGGAATGCTTAGCATGTAACTTTACTTACTACTATCATGTTGGCTTCCTAAGGGCTCCCCCCAAATGCTAGTTGCACAAGTAAAATTAGAGATAATATGAGTGTGTGTGTGTGTTTGTGTGTGTGTGTATGTGTGTGTGTGTATGTGTGTGTGTAGAGAGACAGGCTGGAGAGACCCTTCAAACTAGTGTTTTTTCCACCCATCTACTGCTTCCTCCCCATTCCTTCCTCAGCTTGCTTTTCCCTGTGACACTTCCTCTTGTCCACTCCTCTGCAGTTAGGAAAACCCAGTGGTGGTGGTGGTGGTGGTGGTAGAACTACAAAAAAAGTCACCTTTTCCAACCAAAACGAGCCAACAAGGCTAGAGCGGCTCTCAAATGTGGAGCCCAAAAGTTTAAAAAGCAGGGGTACATTTAGGGCTGTCAGCCCGTCCGTCCCAAGCACGCAGGCAGGGCATCCTGGCTCTCCTCGAGGATCTGGAGTGAAGGAAGAGGCCAATAACAGGAGTGATGCGGTGGTGGGGGGGAGGAGGTGGGGGGCCCGAAGCCACGCGCACGCGAGGATCGCCCGCGCGCCGGCAGCTGGCTCCCACGCGCGGCCGTCTGCTGGGAGCCAGAGGCCGGATAATGGAATTCAGCAGGCAGAGATCCTCGGAGAGCCAGCCACTGTCTTGTACAGATTTGTAGAGAAACCCTCACTGTAATTAAAACCGTACAGTCAGATTAATTCAATGTGTTGCTCGGCAGCGTTTTTAATAGTAAAAATCCGCTTTAAAATTGAATTAGGGTCGAAGAAAATTTCTGCGAGACTCGCCGGATTTGCCAGCTTTCATTGAAGCCAGCTCGGCTGGATTTAGGCAGTGGCTGCACAGTGTCGCCCCCACCCTTCTCCCCTGGGGAGGGGGTTGGGGGGATGCTGTTCAACACTTGGGGCCAGTTTGGGCGCTAGACCAGGCGTCAGGAGCCAGGTCCGGGAGAGAAGTGCATCTCCTGGAGTTAACCCTTCTGATCTCCTGGCCTTTGAAAGATTTTTTGACATCTAGGACCTCCTCCCTTCCTTACCACTTTCTCTGGGTTTAGGAAAAGTAGGGGGGTGGGTGGGGGGGACTTGAGTCCTACCATATCTTGAAGCAATTTCTTACTGTGAGTTTCCCCGTGAGACGGAAGTTGGAGCCCTCTCTGGCCGCTTGAGTGACAGACAGAAGGTTGTGGCCCGCTCACAGCCCTCTACCCCCCCCTTCTTGAAAATCTTCCAAAAATTAAGGGTAATATTTCAAGCGAACTGTCGAAATGTCTCTCAAGCTTTGATTTGGCTGGCTGCCCCCTTTCCGATCCTTTCCCAACCCCACCCCGCATCTTTTGCGTTTTGCAATAGAAGTTAGCGTTATTATGTTTTCTCCCTTTGAGACTAGACACCTTGGAGCTGAAAACTTGCTTAAAGTTCTGCAAGAAGTGGCCGTCTGAGCGCTGGAGAGGCCCTCCTGTGGGGCCTGCCTGTGGGGGAGCGGGGTGGGTTGGATGGAGAACTGGGCTCTGTGTTCCACAAGCCAGTGGGATTTTTAGGGGCCCAGAAATGGCCCAGGGGTCTCCCTTCTACCTCCGAGGACTTTACATAGGCTTCTCGTCTACTGAATGTATTCACCCGTGCCCCTTCCCCCGCCAACACACGCGGACATTCACACACGCGTGTATGTGCTCGCACACAACCCTGAGACGCACATTCTCTAACAAGTTAGTCACATCCTGGGAAAACCAAAACCGCTGTGGGTCTCTGTTCCTCCGGCAACAGCGCGCAGACGCTTTAATTGCCGCAAATTGTCACTCCGTCCCCTTTTCATTTTCTCGCTCCTTCGTTTATTTTTAGTACACTTCAAATGCCTACACACTTCCCTAGTAAGGAGAGCACGGAGCAATTATTGCCTTTGCCTTCAGGGCCTGCTTTGCCAATCACTGGATGGGGATGGAGTAAACAGGGCGAAAAGCCAGGCACGTTATTGGTCTTGCTTATTTCAGGTGGAGGGCGGTAAATAACTCTCCGTGCCGTGCCGCCCCCGCCCTCCTTTCTTGGGTACCAATTATCTGGAAGAAAGGAGATGTGCATCCGTCCCATGTGCTCCTCATCACACCCCACACCATGTGCACCAAGTTTTACTCGAATCCACCAAATCCCGTCAGAATTGACGGGTTCCTCAGAGAGTAGTTAGGAAAAGAGAATTCCACCGAGAGCCTGCTCTTAATTCTGTACTGAATAGAAAGACGGCCCAAGAGGCCGACATCTTCCCTGCTCCCCTGCAGAGAAGTAGGGTCCTTTTCCTTTGAGGCTACTGGGGGGGGGGAGAGACGCCCCCTTGGCAGAGTGAGTCTCTGGGAACTTCTTAGTCAAGGCAAGCTTTTCGATTGACTTGGAACAGTTCGGACATTCTGTGAGGATGGCTCTGGATTGAGGATGCTGTACCAAATATTAGCTGGAAATTCTAAAAAGCTGGGAATTCTCAATTTCGTGGCGTGTTCTCTTGAATACAGCTGAGGTCCATCCACATACCCTATCATCTTTTCTCGGTCTTTCCCGGGACAAGCACCAGCAGTCCAACCTGGGGAGGGAGGCAGGTGTAGACAACTGAGGGGGCTATCCAACATCCCATAGCTGGATCCGAAACAAATCAGTGCAGGATTAACTTGTCTGTCTGCTGAATTGTCTCCAACCGCTAAAGCAGTACGGGGCCGCGCCTGCCTGGGCGGTTCGGGTTACTCGCTGGTCCTGGACCAGCAATCTCATTGCTGCTGTGGCTGGGGCAGGCAGGCTGGCTTGGGAGAGACACATTGGGTGCCTAGGCCTGCTGGCTGGACGTTTTAAAGGAACTTAGCGAGTATGAGCTGCCTTATTCTCACAGAGCCCCCCTCCCAGGTCTTTCTTTCTTTCTTTTTATGAAAACATTTACAAGGAACTTAATTTCAGATTGTGGAAGTAAATTTCATGCTAGGATATATTTTACAAAACATGTAATCTTTCCAGGCCGGAAGACGTTTAATTAAAACCATACTTTGACAAGCTGAGTTTCAAAGTGAAGTCACACCAGTACGGAAGGCTAATTCATATTCAAGATGTAGCCTGTAATTCAAGTTGTTTGATAATACCGACCTGGGTTGTATGCATTGGGCTTTGGGCTAGCTACCTGCCCAGGGGCTTGGAGACTCCCAAGAGTCCTTTGCTTGTTGCAGAGTGTCCCCAAGCTCAGCTTCTCTCCTTTGGACTGGATTGAGTCAGCTGTGCAGTCTTAAGAGAAACTCCCTGGAGCATGTTTAGCATACTTAGAAGAACTCCTTTGGAGGGGCCCTAGCAGTAGGGAGACAAGGCAGCTCCTGAAGGTTCAGTAAGACTTAGGAAAGACCCCACCCATCATCCTTCTTGCCTCTTGGCTGGTCAATGCTAGAGAAAGGGAATCTCCTGCTCTATCTTGAGTCAGATGGCCCAGAATGAGGTAGAGGTTGAGCTTAGCCCAGCCAATCCCAAAGTCTCAGAGTTCTCAAGGCAGAGACAGTGTTGGTTCCTACAAGCCTTTACACTTCTGGCTGCAATTTTTTTTTTGTTGTTGTTGTTGGTTATGGCTGTTCCTAAGCTCTCCTGCTCAAGGCTAGCACTCTACCACTTTGAGCCACAGCTCCACTTGTGTTTTTTTTGGTAGTTAATTGTAGATAAGAGACTCACAAGGACTTTTCTCCTGGGCCTGGCTTCGAACTGTGATCCTCAGATCTCAGCCTTCAGTGCCTGGCTGCTAATTGCATTTTGAAAAGTCATTTTCTCTCAACAATCCTGTTCTGTAACCTCCTTTGCTCTTTTCTCATGAATTGACCAGTGTGAAATCAGAGAGGGTTAGTCTCATATGGGAAGGGAACACTCCTAGCTCAGTTTAACAAAGGCAGATAAAAAGAAAAAAATGCTCAAAAGCAACAAAAACTAACCAGTCCTCCTGCTACTGTGTGCTAATGGCCAGCTGCTGTGCCTACAGGATAGGAAAGTAGGTGGCCTGAAAGTAGGTCAGCACAAATGTGAGACAAATATTTTGCAGCTCTAGCCTATGGTGAGAACTTCAGGCACCTGACCACAGCAGCTCCAGAGGCTAATACTGTGGCCAGTGTTGGTTCTATTCACTTCATGATCCTGAGCACCCACATTCTCAGTGTCATATTCTAGACACCTCTAGCCTGCTGTCTTCTCTGAGAGATTATAGTGAGTTAGCCTAAAGCATGAACTGAAACTGCCTTACAAAGAGTCCAGGTTGTGACTTTGAAACTTCTGATGGTTCACTTTTCCCCACAATACTTAAGAACACCTCTTCACTTTTTCACTTAGCCAGCCACCCACACAACAAGGAAGGAAGATTTTGCTTCAACTGATTGCAGCAAGAATTGATTGGCTAATAGACACATTTTAGGCCTCTCTTTCCTTTCAACATACAATTATTTTTCTATTCCTTAAAGCCAAAATATAAGCCTGTTACATGAAAAGGCCTTAAATTTAAAGTGTTCGAGAAATATTTTGGGCTGGGGTATAACTCAGTGCTAGAGCACACACACATATCAGGCCTTTGGGCCGATTCTACTCTGGTTTTATTGGGCTACTTTAGGAGAAAACATGTTTTATAAAGACAATCCCAAGACACCAATGTGAAAAAGTTTATTGCTCTATTCCAAGATTACCAGCTGGCATTTCTCAAGATTTAGTAGGTCTCTCTCTCTCTCTCTCTCTTAACAATAGATATAACCATTGGAACCTAATGCTTAAACAATATGCCAATTTAATACTTGTTGGTCAATTACTATTTATTATAGATAAATAGGCAACCCATAATGTCACTCTTTCTTGTCTTAAATTTTAGAGTGCTGTTCTGGGGGTTTGGTTCACATTATCAATAAAAAAAAAGAACAGCACAGAAAAGAAAAAGTCATGTTATAATTGTAGGCTGAGAGTCTAAGAAACACAAATAGGCATTGCTGGAGTTGTTTTAGGCATTACATTGTGTGAACAGAACACTAAAACGTATGTACCTGACCAAGTGCATTTAAAGCTTAATTCTATGTTGGAAACCTGTGAATTACACAAAAGAGGAAGCAAAACTGCAAATGATTCCCCACTTGTTTTATTTCAGCAATAGGAGCAAGTAGTTTTCTTGTCATAGGGCATGAGTCCTCTTAGAGGTGTTGGAGGCCCATTTGTGTAGGCAGCACATTCTGGCAGGATAAATGGTGGGAAGGATACAAGGTAATTCATAATGGTCAGAATGGTGTTACAGCCAGGACAGGCAGCAGACTCAGTGTGCCCTTTGAAGGATCAGGCCAGTAATATTTCCCAGCTGGCCCCCTCCTTCTGTAGCCTCAAACAAGCAACCTCATCATTTCCAGCCTCTGAGCTTGGGTGGAGGCAAGAGAGGCTCAGATAAGAACTGGAGATCACACCACTTACTTTTCTAGTTCCTCTGCCTTTCTATAATTAGCCCATTTCACAGATGTGAGAGCTAACACATGGACCTCACCCCACAGACCTCTTTGGTGTCTGGGAAAGAAGAGAGATGGAACACAGGTATTCCAGCTTCCCATTTTCCTGGTAATTATGTGTGGCTTGGAAAGTGAGGGAGAAAAAGCCAGCTGGGTCTTAACAGAATGGAACAGGTACGGGTTCTGTATGTATTTTTGTATGTATGTATGTGTGCATGCATGCATGTATGTATGTATGTTTGTTTGTATTTTGAGGCTCATTTGGTCAATGAAAACCTAGACAGACAGCATTAACTCACATCTCAGCGCCATTCTTCAAAGGCAGCAGTCCTAGGAATCCCTGACTTCCTGCCTTTAACTACCTCCTTTTCTTCTGCCGTCTAACTTTATAAATTCTGATTAACTCTTGCTTGTAGAAAACATATTTGTTTACTTCTGAAATGTGTTTCCGACAGAAATCTTCAGTCTAGGTTAAGGATCAATACTAAAACACCCCTTTTATTTTTAAAGTGTGTTTTAAAGTCCTATTGTTGGGGGGAATGAGATGCCAATGTGATCCGGAGACTCTCTAAGAGCATGATGCTATTGGCTCCCTGCCGATGCCAGGGGCTACACATGTTTGGTTTACACCTTATCTTGCAAATCCAATGGCTCAGGCATGCGCACTGCAGACCTCTGATAGCCGCTCTGGTTTTGTAGTAGGGACCCAGACTTCCAGATGCGCAATAATTAGTTTCCTCATTAAATAAAGGTTTCCCCATCACCCCACTCTTCCCACGGTTCTCAGCTGCAGGAACTACTCACCAGTTCAAGCCGCCTACCCTTCTCCTCTGCTTCTGGGCTTCCTAGCTCCTGGGTCTCCAACGATCCAGAATAATTTGGGCCGTCACAGACTTCTTTGGGTACCCCAGTGTTAGGGTACTTTCATACCTCTCCACCAACCCTCTTCTCTAAAATTCCCCTTTTCTGTCCGTTGTAAATCCCTTTCTTCATCTCTCCTAACCAACAAGATTAAAAAACAAACAAGCAGGCAAATACCCCCCAAAACACAAAACAAAAAAACCCACTCTGCGGAGATCCATACAAGAGAAATTGGTTGCCAGTCGCACCTCTCCTCACCCCAGGTAGTTTCGATTCACTATCCAACCCTCCCTGGCTGTGGCATTCAGTCCAGAACACTGGATGTGAAGGCCCTAGAACTCGACGAGGGCTGCCTAATCTCCACACACACTAGCTAGAAGCCCAGGCCATTAAGAAGCCCAAGTCTGGCGTCAGTAGTCCCCTTTGCTGGGGGAGGAGGGGGTGCGGCGTGTTTTGTCCCCCACCTCGTGAGATAAGCGAAGAGATTTTTGGAATGCCTCCAGGGATGTCCTCTAAGCTCCACCACGACCCTCTAGGCGGGCGCGAGGACTACAGGGATCAATCTCCTGGGGGCAGGAGAATGGCTCAGTAGGAGAGAAATAGTCACCACCATGTTCAAAGCTTCCCGCGGGAAAGCTTCGTGGGTCCGCTCCGGTTTCTGGGGGACCAGATGGTAGCGCAGTGGCAAGGACCGCGCCTACACGTGCTCCTGAAAAATCACAGTTAGCTCTTTCTCCACGGTAGAAACAGGTAGAGCTCCCCCGGCTTTCAATTATTCTCAGCTTACCTGCAGGGCGAATGGATTTGTATTTTTTTTTTTCAACCAGAAACCTCCTGCTCCGGATACCCTCCCCCTCCCTCCCCCCCCAACCTTAACCAGGAGAAAGCAGCTAAGGGTTTGATTCTCTGATATGACACGAATAATTGTTGCATCATGTAACTTCCTACATCTTGGTTTTAATTTTCAGTGAACCAAACAAAGATATTTGCAATTTTAAAGTAAGCACTCGATTTAATAAATGGGAACATTGTGCAGGAAACACTGGGCTGCCCCCCCTCTCCCCTGTAGAAGACGTTATTAGCTCTGACAGCATGCCGCTCAGGTTTGCAGAGAGGATTTTGTAAAGGGATGACAGACAGGAAGGCCAGCAATCATGGACTCCTTGGCTGGAGCTCCCCCCCTTCTTTTCTTTCTTTCTTTCTTTCTTTTTTTTTTTTTATCAGAATGTTCTGTTCGATGCCATTTATCCTTGATGATAGAAAATTGCGCTGTTGCCAGGACGCGGCCGCCGCGCTGAAATAGAGGGCAGGAGCCACATTTCCATTTCCCGGCTTGAAAGCTATTCAAATGAATTTGCAGAGAGGGGGGAAAATCTAGCGATAAACAAATGAGAATAAATCGAGTTCCCCTTTCCATTCTTTCCTTTAAATGGGCAGCTCTTCATTTCCTATATAAAGACTTTTGTTCATCAGTGTTTGGGAATACCTGGGAGAGTGCGTAAGCCAACGCAAGATTTATTTTGAGACTCTTAAAGTGACTAACTACATAAACATTTAAAAAGAAAGTGTGTCTAAATATATATAAAGTATAAGATTTATTTATACATAGATTACATCCATACTTACTTCCACACAATTCCAAAGTACAATGAAAGACAAACTTAGCATTTCAACTGAATACAATTTGCAAGCAATGTTAGCCATTGGTAGTTATGGACTTTTTACTAGTTGTGCATATATGAATATTGCTACATCAGAAATAAGTTTAAAGCCCTTGCTGCTGTAGTTTGTATTTCCAGGTGCTTCAAAACTTAATTATTCTGGGTGTCTTAACTGATTTAAATACCCTCCTCTCAAAATGAAGTAAAAGTCACCATTATGTGTTGCTTTTAAGTTAAGCTTCCAAATTTGCCTTCAGTTTGTTTTTCTAAATTAGAAAGTACAAGTTGAATTGATATGCTGTGTTTCTGAAATACGTGACACGAAGGGAACCTAACCTCAGGATTCCCTTCTTTAAAATTTACTAGTTTAAAAGGATTCTGATTTAGAATTCAAGGAATCATGGTAAAACATATGACATTTCAAATGAAAATTAAAAATTACAAACTATAAGATTCTTTCCTTCTTCCCTCTGTAGGCCCCTCACATTGTATTTTAATAATTAAATTATTTTTATTATTGAGTTCTTTATTTTTCAGTCATATAGGAAGTGAGAAAATTTTTAGCAATATAAAGGCCTTTAAAATACAGAATAATCTAATACTTTAGAGAAAAACTTAATGCTACCTAAAAAAAAACCCAACCAAAAAAAGCAAAACAAAACCCTAAAAACATAATGTTACCTCTGGTAACATTGTAAAACCTCACACTTTTACCAGGAGTCCTGATTTTCTCTGACTGCTGTGTTTCTCTTCATGGCTGTTACAGAGGACTAGGCCAACAGGCTGGCAAACCAGGGCTGGAGGACGAATAAGAGGAGAAAATCAGGGAGAAAGAAAATGGGGTGGAGAGTTGATATTGATGTTCTGAACTATTCCAATAGAATTTTTTTTCAGCTGATTCTTTCCAGGCAGCTAATTGATACCTAATTTCTGATTCAGAACAATTCTTGTTTAGCTAAAAATAGATACTAGAGAAATAAATAAAATAATTCTCTGTTAAAATATTAGTGTAATTAATGAAACAGAGAAAAGTTCACCATAAAATATTGCCAAATAAATAAACTACTCAAGGCAGCCCAATGCACTAGCATTTGTTGTGGCAAGAACAACTGGAGGAGATCTTGAAGTGTTGAAGCATTGAGATTCTATCTCCCTTATTCCTGATCCTGGGAATTGTGTCCTGACCAAACAGCTTCATTTAGCAGGCTGCTTTTCTAGGTGAGGCAACACACAGGGGCCTGTGCACAAATTTCTCCTCCAGGTAGAAGTTTGAGGTAGGCAACAGCTCCAGGCTTCCTATACCCAGAGCTAAGGTGTTGGTGCTCTAGCCCTGCTCCAGAGCCCCAGTACCTGAATACCTCCCTTTCCAGCTCCTACACCCTGTCCACTGGGGAGAAGACAAAAACAAAAAACAAAACAAAAACAAAAACAAAAAACTTGACTCCAGGCTCTCTTTACACGCTGTGCACCAGCAGGCAGTAGGGGCTTTATACAAAAGTAGCTAGAAGAGGCTGGGAAGGTGGCTCAGGGGTAGAGTGCTTGCCTTGCATGCATCAGGCCCTGGGTTCCATTCCTCAGCACCACATAAGCAGAAAAAGCCACAAGTGGTGCTGTGGCTCAAATGGTAGAGCACTAGCCTTGAGCTGAAAAGCTGAGGGACAGCGCCCAGGCCCAGAGTTCAGGCCCCATGACTGACCAAAAAGAAAAAAAAAAGAAGTAGCTAGAAGCTCCTTGGGTGTCCTGAATGGTTAAGGGGTTCTTTGGAAGGACCTTCAGTTTGCTTGAGTCCTCTCTTTCTGGTCTATTCTGTGCTGTAATGGTCTCAGGTCAGTGGCTTCAGCCAGATAGGGTGAATGTTTTTGTAGGGGGCTTTAGCTGAGGGTATGGGTCGGGTCATGAGCAGGCATCCAGAGAAAGAAAGATACAGCTTAAACCTGAAGGAATCTGGGAGGAAGACCAGGATGAAATTGTCTACAGGAGTTCTGTACCCTGTTTTAAAAACACACACATACACACACACACAAAACAAAATAAACAAAACCCCCAGGAGTCAGCTGATCAAATACTCTATAGGTACTGGGATTTCTTGTATGGGTGTATGAATTTCTTGTATGGGCTAGGTGTGTAGAATTGCAGAAAAGTTGAGCTTTTGATGAAATTGCTTGAGTTAGAGACTATAGTGTCACCTCCCAGGGTGAGAGAACCCCTCCCCCCACCCCCCACTCTCCACCTCCATTCTTCTCCCAAAGAGTTCTGGGTCCATATAAAACTGCTTTTTATTGAGCTGCACTGAGGCATCCCCTTTTCCAGGTTAAAATCAGGCAAGTTTGGAGGAGGGAAGCTCCCCACCCCCACCCTAAGAGGTGTGTACACTAAACACTACAAATGAAAGGGATTTTTTTCCCCAATCACCTTCTGAGATCCCAGAAATATGGACTTACCTTTTTCCCTCAACAAAGGAAGGAGCAATTCTGAAAGGCTGGAAACACTCACCCTTTAGGGGTTCCTAGTATCCAAGAATGTCACCTGTGGTAGAAACACAAAAGCTCAACATTTTGATATTTTAAAAGATTTTCTCTCCTTTTAAATCTTCCTTGTAAATGCTTGGTTGTAGCAATGTGAATGTGCTTTCGTGTGAAAATATGCAGCAGGGTTCCTTTCCCTTTTCAAGTGTACTGGCAGCTGCAAAACATTCCAAATGAGCTCCAAGGTCATTATGGTGGCTATTAATAAGATGACATTCAGTTCTGGCCTCATCAACTAGCCAAAAGCCTTGCTCCAGAAAATGAGAAAAGAGAAAGTGTGCTTACAAATACAAAGTACTGTAAATTCTGTATTGTGTCCAAAATTCCAGATAACTTTGCAGCTAACCCTTATAGTATAAACTGACCCCACTCAAGATATGTTTCTCCTGTGTTTCAAGACTGCATTTATATCTATTTCTTAAACCTCCAGAGCTTTGAGATGTGCAATGCAACCAGTAAAGAGTCCTATTGACCCTGCTTTGATCTTGAAGGGAGATCATAGCAGAAATCAGGTCACCACACAAATAGACTGCTGTGAAAATAATATCTCCCTCCCTTCCTTCCTTCCTTCCTTCCTTCCTTCCTTCCTTCCTTCCTTCCTTCCTTCCTTCCTTCCTTCCTTCTTTCTTTCTTTCTCTCTCTCTCTCTCTCTTTCTTTCTTTCTTTCTTCTCCTTCCCTCTCTGTCTCTCTCTGTCTCTGTCTCTATCTCTTTCTTAAAATGAGCATTCTTTCTCTCACCCCCCTCCTTTTCCTCCTTTATTTTTGAAGATATCTCCTTTGGACTCAGGACATCCACTGCCAGTTGACAAGGATCATATGAACTATGAATAAATTGTGATGTAAAAGAAGGACAATTAAGCCTTTTAGATGAAGCCATTTTTTTGTCTTCCAGATGTAGACACTAGAGTTAATGTACTCACCATTCCTACCTGGTTATTTACATAAATAGATTGGACTGTGCTCCAAATGTAAACCCCAAACACAACCTCCACAGGACATTAATTGCTTGAAAATAAAGAGTTGTATTTCCTTTGCTTTTAAAAAAAAATCCCTGGCTCTGTCCTGTAAGCATAGAATAATGTAGCTAATCTGCTTAGATAATTTAAGACTTAAAGATTACAAAGCCTATATTGACAATTTCAAAATTTGGGTCTCAGTGCTTTGGCTAAGCAAAGCTTAGGAGATGACAGATGTGATAAAAGAACTGCCAAACCCCCCCCCCAGACTTTCTTACAACTAAAAAGTGTGATGTTTTTGTGGCTTTGAAAGAAATCATTGTTATAAAACTCACTCAATCCAAATGTGTCCCTAAACAAACACCTAGAGAGCTAATTTATTTTATACTACCTGATATTTATACATACAATACAGTATTTCATTCTACTTACACATACACATATACAGACAGACATATTTTAGAATGTTTTTCAATTACCATATGTGTGTTAATCAGTTGTTACAGCTAATGTAGGTGAACTACATACTCACGTGATGTATACATAATCCTAAACACTCATGTTAAATATAAAAATACATGTATATATTATTTCCCTCATTTCAAAATTTTCTGTCATAGCTTCAGCATTACATTGCAAGAGGTTGCTTATGAAGCTATACCTGCCACAAGCTTCTTTTAGATGTTGTAGACTAGGAAGAACATATGTAGGTATTTGAACTTGTAAAAATTTTCTTCTTCAAAGAATCTTTAGTAGTGCTGGTTTTCCTCTAATTTCCATTTCTTGATGATAGCCCAAACTATGTTGACACCACTAGTACCCAAATGCTGTTTACAAATAGGACAAAATATAGAAAACTGCTTTGTATCACATATGTCCTTTTAAAATGTATTTAGCCTATTGGTTTAGGAATACTTGGAAGTAAGACTAAAGCTGAAAGAGGAATTGGGGAGAAAAAGAGCAAAGAGAGAGAGGAAGTGAAAGAAAGAACTACACTAATTATCTGGACAGACATAGGTTGTAGCCTATGGATTGTTGAGAATATTTTGGCTGTTTTCTCTCATTTCAGTTATCTCCCTTCTCCTGTTCCATTCTTTAAAATCTGGTTCTAGGGAATTTGTAGTGGAAGTTATCAAAATATTCCTTTATAGAATACTGGGGACATTTTATTGATATGGATACAAAATGTATTATTTCAAATATCACAGGAATGCCTATTTTTGGAGATAGCTAGATGAAAATTATTGTTTGAGCTAATTTGTGCATTATTGTACTTGTGACTTAACCTATTTCTACAGTTCGCTTTATGATCTCACTTTGTAGATATCCAAGTCTGAATGACTTTTTCTCTGGATAAGCACAATGTTGGTTACTTCTTGATTCTTAAAGATAGCAATAAACATTCCATCTTAATTATATTTGGAGTTTTGTTAAAAAATTGTAATCTTTTCTGTCTGCTCTCTTTCTTTTACTAGTATCCCAAGAGCCTGGCATGTCGCATGTGTTTAAGGAAAGAGAATAGACCTCCTTGTCTTTTTAATTAAAGTTTATACAGTTTGTCGAAAGTAGTAATTTTCTAGAAAATTAAATCATTTTAGATCATTATAGTTCCAATTGTCTGCCTTTAAAATGGTTCTAAGCAAACCTTGCCCTTTCAAAACCATTTCTATAAAGCAAAGATTACTTGGAGAGGAATTCTGTGCGTAAAGAACTGAGATTGAGAAATCTAGCTTTGTTTTATGTGAGTAGGTACAAATGATGGATTCTACTATGCATGCGTGGTATGACAACCCACACTGACTTCTTCATGGCTTATCAAAGTACACATGACAACTCTCATTCTTGCTTGTTGGAAGCAGCATCATTTAAAAATCTATTATTATTATTATTGTTATTAATTATTTATTTATTTGGTTGGGGCTTGGACACTGTCCCTGAGTTCTTTTTGCTGAAGACTATAGTACTCTACCACAGCACCACTTCTGGTTTTCTGGTGGTTAATTCGAGATAAGAGTCTCAAGGACTTTCCTGCCTGGGCTGGCTTTGAACCATGATCCTCAGATCTCAGCCATCTGACTAGCTAGTAGGTGTGAGCTACCAACATCTGGCTAAATCTCCCTTTATTCTGAGGGTTGTAATTCTTTTCTTTTCTTTCTTTTTCTTTGTTTTTGGCTGTGGGGCCTGAACTCTAGGCCTGGGCGCTGTCCCTCAGCTCTTCAGCTCAAGGCTAGCACTCTACCACTTGAGCCACAGCACCACTTGTGGCTTTTTCTGCTTATGTGGTGCTGAGGAATGGAACCCAGGGCCTGATGCATGAAAGGCAAGCACTCTACCCCTGAGCCACCTTCCCAACCCTATGTAATTCATATTTGCAAAAGTCACACTGCTCCTATCTTAACAAGGTAGACACAAAATTTAAGAGGTAATAAAGACAAAGAATGGAAGTAATTTTCTTATAAAAATGATTATGCTATCTGGGTGCCACCAGTGGCTCAAGGTTGTAATCCTAGCGGCTCAGGAGGCTAAGATATGAGAATCAGTGGTTGAATCCAAGGTTAGTCAAGGAATTCTATGAGACTCTTATCCCTAAACAACCACCAAAAGACCAGAAGTGGAACTGTGGCTCAAATGATAGAGCACCAGCCTCAAGAAAAAGCTAAAGGACAAGGTCCTAGTACCAGCACCAAGAAAACAAAAAAAAATTATTATGCTTAACTTTAGGAGAGCCCCTTATATAAACCTGAGGAGGCCAAAGAACTTCATGGTGAGTATGGATGCTGAGTATAACTCCTGAAAAATCTCGAACAAGTTACTTTACTTTTCTGAGCCACAGTTTCTTTTGGGTAAGTGGAATAATAGTAGAACCAACTTATATGGGAATGGTAGAAATAACAGAGAATGCCTGCAAAATATTCAGCAAAGTGCTTTATGAAAAGTTAATGCTCAAAGAATAGTAGCTAATACTTGATATAATATTTTTATGAAGTATTTTCCCTCATAGATGAGTTTTTATGGTCCTTCTTTTAATATATATTTTAATAAGACCTTGCCGTTTCTTCTTCCATATAGGCTATCTTCTTATTCTAGAAAGTTTTCTCTGGCCCATTGACCACCTACTAACTTCTTCTACCTTTCTAATTAAGCTCAATGATGCCTCCTCTGGGAAATCTTCTGTGATATTTGAAATTAGGTACCCATCTTTATGCCTGCATGGAACTCATTGCTTGTATATTTATTGTACTTTGTAGATTTTACTGTAATTATTGCTTTCCTTGTTTGTCTCCTTTTTGGAATATAAGTTGTAGCCAGTACAATGTATCTTTCTCAGAGTTCACAAGAGAGCCTGATGAGTGGTAAATAATATATGTGTATTGGATGAATAAATATTCATTTTTTCCTTTTTGTTTTGCTTGCATTTATAAGTTGCTGTTGGATGGATTCCTCTATATTTACTTTTCTTTAAAGAGGGTACAAAGAAGAGCCTATTATTCCCACAACAACTTTATGAACAATTTTGAATACGACTTTAGAATATTCATGGACAAACTTTGATGAATTTCTTAGCTTAGTTCAAAGACTTATGAACAAGTTGAATTATCTGTCCATTCTTAGGTATTTGACAGTATGACTCAACATATGGTTATGTGTATTTCTTGGCTAGGGACTAAAATTATCTATATGAATGTTAATAGATTTCAGCTCCACAATGCTCTGGCCAACTGGACTCCCAATGAATCCATTCATGTCATTGGGTTTAAATGAACCCTAAGATAAGGACTCAAATGTTTTTTCCTTCTTGCTATTGTTTCTAACATATTTATAAGATGATTTCTTTGTTGCTTTGTATGTCCCTCCCCCACGGTATAACATCTGTTTTCACTGTATTTGATGTTGGCATAATTTGTGGAGGGGAAGGGAAAAAATAGGGACACAGGTGGACCCATTGCAATAATGAGATGTCCAAGACGTTATGTCAAAAAACAAATTTACAACTTTGGCGCGAGGCGGGGGAGGAAGAGGGGTGCGTAGAAGCCAGGGAGGCAACAATGCTTGATAAGAAATGTACTCATTACCTTGCTCGTGTAATTGTAACCCCTCTGTATGGTATTTTCACAATAAAACATTTTAAAAAAGGGATCACAAATATTTTACAAATATTTCAAGTCCATTTAAGCTAACAACTGACATCTTGAATTCCTAAAACTAATGAACAGAAATACAGGAAAATCCTTGCTCTGGCAGACTAATTTTAAGGAAGATTAGTATAAAACTGATAGGTAAGTATCATAGAATATTGTAATTTACCATATAAAAATATTTACACAGCTAGAAACTAGTACTCTGTGACTGGGTTTGTTTATTAAGTAGGACAGAATTATTTCTAATTATTTCATTAATTATCAGAAACAGTTGCTACTGGAGTGTCTGAGAACAGTTTGTTTGCTTATGAAGATTAATCACCCCCTGCAAAGCTAATTTAATTAGATTGTAAATTCTTTCTTCCACCAAAGAAGAAGTTAGGCCAGTTCCTTATTAAGGAATGTTCAAATGTCTCAAAGGCATGAAATCCAAATTAACTAGATTTTCCTGGAATAACTTAATAAATATATGCATGAAGTGATGATAATGACAATTCCTGCTGTTCTGCCCATGTAGACCGCAATTAATATTTACTACCTTTCTCCTAGCCCCTTCAAAAATAGAATCAAGCAATACAAAATTAAAAAAAGAAAAAGAAGAAATTTCATTTCATTATGAGAACAATAGCATTTCCATTGATAATAAGACATAGTGGAATCTTCAGCCTGAAAACTGAAGTAGATACTTTGATTTGGTTGTAGGTCCAATGAATGACTCTATAGAGATTGGGAAAGTTCATGTCATCTATTTTCTCACTCCTAAGCCATCAAAAAAAGAAAATACTGTTTGGTACCCTTGAGCTGACAGAGCTGACCCTATACTCTCATGTTTTCATGAGGCATTTCAGTTTCCTGTTCAGACAACAGGGATTGAAGGGAAGAAATGGAAAGACAGAAATTGTGTTTTGTACTGAGCATGAAAAAAAAATGTGGGCCACATTCTGGTGACTAATGTCTTCTATCCTACTTACTCAGGAGGCTGAGATCTGAGGATCACAGTTCAAAGCTAGTTGGGGCAGGAAAGTTTGCAGACTCTTATTTCCAATAAACTACTCAAAAAAGCCAGAAGTGGTACTGTGCTCAAGTGGTAGAGTGCTAGCCTTGAGCAAAAGAGGCTCAGGGATAGTGCCCAGGCCCAGAGTTCAAGCCTCGCAGCCCCCCACCCCCCAAAAAGAAAAGAAAAGAAAAGAAAAAGCTCTAAGACATGGCCCAGGCCCTGAGTTCAAGACACAGCACCAAAAACAGAAGAAAAAAAAAAGAAATGTGGGATATAAGATCGTACGATTAGGAAATAACTAGTTAAAAAAAAAAGTATATATTCCATGCCAGCATATCTTCCAGTTCTGCCACTTCTTTTGTGGTACTTCCTATTTATTTATGCTTCACATCTTTCCATGAAGGATTTGAAGTGGCTTTAATAACTGACATGTAAGACAAAACAAATACTTCACTCTGCCCACTCTCACTTCAGACTCAAGCTATGGAGTTGTGCTCAGCAGGCTGACCAAGAAATTTCTGCCAATGGAACCATTCATTAACTAGTTTTGTTATTAACACAACGACATGAATAAAACCCCTATACTTTATTTTTCCTATGTAGATAATACTGGTTCAGAAAGACAACCTCTTTTCCTCTCTCCAAATATCAAAATCAGTTTTTGTCACATAAATATGGCCTAATGGGTCCACCTATGAGCTCTACTGAAGCGATATTCAAACAGGGGTCTATGGCTTTCATTGGCAACTTACTCTGTGTGGTTCCTGAAAGTATAGTGTGAAAATTTTTTATTCTTTCGGATTGGACCTCCCAAGCCTGTCTGTGAATTTTTATGCTTGAGTACTTAAATATTTCCAAGAAAAATAAAGCTCAAACCACCACATTTTGCTTTCTTTTAGGTTCAAACCCTGAAAAACCACCACATTTTGTATGGTTTCCACCTCAAACTGTAAGTTGGCATGAAGTCTTGCTAGATGCTCTCCTCAGGTCTAATTGAACCAACCTTGACAACATTTTTGGTGCACTTGGTACTATGTTGAAATGGAAATGACAGACGCTGAGTTCTTAGTGAAACTCCTTCATTTGAGTTTGTTAACCTTACCCTACCATCCACCTTAATACATGGGGTCATTTTGTTATTCTTGGTCAATCCTTGTTACTCTTTTCATGACATTTAACGGGTGCTTGTGTTGCCTTGAGTTTTTGTACTTCTTGTCTTCTCTTCTTACCTCTGCCATGTGTTATTCCCTTGGGTTGTGTACTTTGAGCCTAGTAAGACTTATCAGTTTTTGTTAAGGTATTAATGAGTTTCAGGATACATGGGGCACTAGACTTTGTGAGCAAATATGCTCTCTTCTAACAATTGAGAATTTCAGGTAAAATACATGTTTGTTTGTTTTTGTTTTTGTCAGTTGTAAGGCTTAAACTCAGGGCCCGGGTACTATCTCTGAGCTTTTTGGCTGAAGTCTAGAGCTCTACCATTTTAAGACATGGCACCACTTCCAGTTTTCTGGTGATTAATTGGATATAAGAGTCTGGAGGGGACTTTTCTTTCCAGGCTGCCTTGGAACTGTGATCGTTAGGTCTCAGTCTCCTGAGTAGCTAGGATTACAGGTGTGATTCACCAGCGTTTGGCCAAAATATATTATTTCCATTTGCTAGCTATGGTACTCAATGTGTTCATCTCCTAGTTAAACTTACAGTCTCACATAGGAGATATATAGTAAATATTCATTAGACATGAATAAGAAGTAGTGGATATTTATTTTTTAATCGGTTGATCTCTTTAAATTACATCTATCACATAGGGAGTTTCTGGCTAACTCCAGTTCTGAAACTTTTTTGAGGGTGTGGTACTGAGGATTGAATTGAGAGCTTTGAACATGTTAGACAAGCTGGTATTATAGGTATATATCATGATTCCCAAGCCTGAGACTGTTTCATCTGACCTCACACTTCTGAGTCTTGTTTATGATGGAGACTGGGATGGAAAGTCTTTGAAGTTTTCATCCTGCTTTTTCTTGTAGCATTGTCTAGAAGATCAATTCTTTCTCCTTGGAAGACCTTATAGAATAGACAGGAATGAAGCAAGGATACTTGCTGTCATCTTATAGTTCATTATAGGGGAAAAAAGTACTGAAATTGGAAGGGTTTGAAAGAATGAGGAGATTAACCATCCCATTGCATGCTGCTGTCATTTTTTTTTTTAACGTACCAGAAGTAGGAGATTTCTTGATAACCATGAATAGGAGACTCCTGGGAGTCTACTGGTGCTGGGAGAGGAAGTAATGGAAGTAATATTTAGTAATTTGGGCCAACTAGAATCTTTTATAAACAATCCTAATGCCTCTAAAGCCATCAACATGAGGGTTCTTAAGGCCTCTGAGGAAGACGAAAAGTATATCAACATTTATGTAATAATTAAGTTAAATTACCAATTATATTTGTAATTGTAAGCTGTAAAATTACAGGGGTGTTCTTGTCTTAAGAACCAGTGCAACTGGACCCAAAAGCAGTGTTGACTCTCTTCATGATGCCATCTGTTGTTTTCTTTAGGAAATTCCCAGAACTTCCCTAGTGTTTCATTATGCTTCTCCTTGGTCCGGGACAGCCAGTGTGATCTCAAGAAAAATGAGACATGGAAAATTATAAACTTGGTGGGCAAAGTGAACACATCATCTGTTAGCATATCATATATCTTTGTAGAGCTGTGACTGAAGTCATATATTTTCAGTACTTTTCATCTTTTGGCTGCCCCTAAAAGACAGGGGAGATGCTTTAGCCTAGAGAAATAACAACTCCAAGCCACACAGACCCCAGAAATCATACTGCCCAACCAGCTTCCTCAAATTCTGTTTGGTAAGTGAATTTATCTCTGCTTGTTGTTTATCTGATTTCTGGAATCTACTTCTTGCCCCAAGCACATTGACAGATAGAGACAAACTATGTGCCTTTTTGCTACTGAGTTCTGTTCCTTCAGCAAAACAAGGTCAAAATACCTTGAAGGTCTATCCAGAAGGAATGTTTTCAAAGATATTGTATTTGGCTTTCTATGTAATATGGTTTAAAATGTTTTTGCAGTCACTTCTATCTGGAGTGGAATTCTGGATATGTCGCTTTACTAGCCAGAATCAAGTTATTTTTCTTTTCTAGCATGTAAAGGAGTGCTAATTATAGTATATACTGCATAGGGTGGCTGTTAGGATTAAAAGATTTATTACATAGAGTGTTTAGCCTGTATGTAGTTAGTGTTTAACAAATGACAGTCGCTATTAACTGTCCGAATCACAGTCTGGAGCAGAAGATTTGCTTTTTTAAAAACAGAATTGCAGAATGTCTTTTTAACAAACAAAATTATGTGGCTTGGATCCTACTTATGAACTATGATAGGAACTGAGGCAGTAATGTCCCTGTACCTGGATGGCCACATTCCTAGCCCCTCCCTTGAATGTCCAGCTTCAGGTTTGACTAGAAGTGAGGACCAAAGTCTGGCACCATCTACCATAGGCTGGTGGAAGGTGAATGAATTCTTCCTCGTACCAACCCAGATTGCTTCTAACCCTCCCAGCTGGTCCTTCTACCCAGCCTTCCATAGGTTTTGTGTGTGTGTGTGTGTGTGTGTGTGTGTGTGTGTGTGTGCAGCACTGCGGAAGTGGTAATTGGGCCCACTACAGGGGCTCTACTGGGCTCCTGGCCCTGCTATTGAGCTTCTACTGTTCTTGGCTCAAACAGGTGTTAGGTGGCCTGGTGGTGTGTGTTGGCCTGGTGGAATGGGTGAGGTGCAGTGGAAAACACTTCAATAATGAAAGTGCAGGCCTTGGGAATGTTTATGGGTTTTGTTTTTGGTTTTTTTGGTAGATGGGATTTGACTTCATACCATTTACTCCCTGAGTTGCCAATGGATTTAATTTCACTCGAATGGTAAAGGCCATCACTTCAGATAAGTTATAGAAAGAGAAGACTGGGGAAACTTGAGATGAGATCCTGCTTTCAACACTGTCTCTTCTGGGCATGCTTTTCTTTTTCTTTCTTTCTAGAATGTCTATCTGTTTCTGGCCATTATAGAATGAGAAGCTGAAGTTATTAGGAATAGGAGCTTCAAAATTCTTTCTTGCCCATCCTGTCAATCTAATCGTCTATGTTTTTAACTGTTTTTGCTTTTTTCCCTTAGAGTAGAGAAAATGGAATCTTTGAAGTTAATACTCAAGACATAGAAAAAATAACTTTAAAGGAAAATAAAATAGGAAAATGTGACCTGGGAATTAAGAATGATGGAGAAAAGGATGAGGAAAGATTAGTCCCTCAATTTCATATCAATAGGAAATTCTCTCAAGTTCATACAGAACAGACAGAGCCTCCTGTTTTACTTAAACTTGAAAAATTTTCTGGAAGCTGATAAAAATGGAAGGATTGGGAATGAGAAAGCAATAGAGAGGGTTATTTTGAGCAAAACATAATATATGCATGTTTGAAATAGCAAGTAAATCCTTTTGGTGCAATTAATATACACTTAAAAATATGATAGGAGGGGCTGGGAAGGTGGCTCAGCGGTAGAGTGCATGCCTTGCAAGCATGAGGCCCTGGGTTCAATTCCTCAGCACCACATAAACAGAAAAAGCTGGAAGTGGCGCTGTAGCTCAAGTGGTAGAGCACTAGCCTTGAGCTGACGAGCTGAGGGACAGTGCCCAGGCCCAGAGTTCAGATCTCATGACTGGCAAAAAAAAAAAAAAAAGATAGGAAAACAAAACATGTGTAGATGAGTAGTAGACTCCAGTAGGGAAGGCTAACCAAGAGAGTGAAGAGGAAGATTATATTTGATGTAATTTATTTGCAGGTGTGAAAATAGAACAATGATTTTGCCTGTTAAATTTGTTTTAAGAAGGGGAAGTGGCATGGCAAACAGTGATGGAGAGGGCGAGGTCGATATGTGAAAATGTCAATTGAATCATCTCCCTCATATAACCAAGTGTATTGATTACAAAACACAGAAAGAAAGAAAGAAAGAAAGAAAGAAAGAAAGAAAGAAAGAAAGAAAGAAAGAAAGAAAGAAAGAAAGAAAGAAAGAAAGAAAAAGGGAAATAAATCCCTATGGAAAGAAAGGCCTTCCCTCCCCCACCACATTAGTGGTGCTATTATCAGCTAGAAGTGTTAAGAAAATCTAGCCACATGTTTGTGAATCACCCATCAAAATGTATCAAAAGCATTTAGCTTATCTCCTGACATTGGTAATAAGTATTGCTATTTTCACAGTATTTGTTATTTTAATTTTAGATCAATTCTTTGATGAGAGTTAAGAGGCATTTAATATGTAAGAATTGCATCGATAGGCTTATTATCATAGACTATTTATTTGTGGCAGAGAATCCTTACATAGGTCAGCCCAGCCTGGAAGTTGCAATTCTCTCATCTTAGCCTCTTGACTGCTAGGACTACAGTCATTTACCACCATCATTATTTTGCTTTACACTTACTTATTTGATTTGTAGCATATTTGAAATATCTACTAATTCTAGGAAAGTCCTAGCAAAATGAAAAGATGATTATGGTATGTATGCAAGCTATAAATTGAAAGACTCTGAACATACGAAAAATATAGCCAAATTCACAACTATTATCTAAAGAATGGTTTTCCTTTATAGAATGATATGATTTATATGGAAGTATATAATGAATTTTCTAAATGTTATTGCAATGGTAAGAGACTGCTTTGGAAAGACTCCCAAATGTTTCAAAATTTGAGCAGAGGATGGACAGAGTCATTTTTGTGTCCCCAGTACTGGTACAGTGTTGGGCTCATACATACATATTCTAAACTAAGCTAGGGTGGAGAATAGTTAAAGGAAAATTCTAAGAATATTAATTTTTATTTATTTGTTTGTTTATAGCATACTTATTATATTGGTGGTAATCTGGTTTAGAAACGCAATTTTGATTTGTCTCTTGAGTATAAGTATCCAAATTATTGCAATTAAACATTTTTTGGTTATGTCGAAAACGAACTTTACAACTTTGGTGTTGGGGGGGGCGGGAGGATTGGGTGGGGGATGGGGGAGGATGGGAAGGGATGGGAAGGGGAAACAAAGGAGGAGGCTACAATGCTTGATAAGAAATGTACTCATTTTGCCCATGTAATTGTAACCCCTCTGTACAGTATTTTCACAATGAAAAAAAAACGAAAACCCCACATTTTTTGGCACTACCCATTCCCTGTTCTCTTCGTGATTCCTGTGTGTCAAGCCTTAAATACCCTAGTGCTCAAGTTTCCTCCTATGTGGTATCAGAGATGGGATTCAGACTGTGATAGGGGTTCCAGACCAGAGATGGGGGTTCCTGACTGTGTTGTCTATGGTGCCTTGAGGGACCACCACATCATAAACAACAGCAGCAACACCTTTGAGAGAGATCCAAGGATCAATTTGTTAGAATAAAGCCAAACAGGGCTTTGCCATATGGCAGATGTATCTAAGATGGATTTCTTAGATATAGGATGCATGTCTTTATAGACTAAGAGCTTTCTGGAGAAAATCTGAAATCTTTTCATTATATCTACATAATTGCCACATGTGAATAGAGTAATATGCCATATCCCCTATATCTGCATGTGTGTGCCCACTCACACACACACATACATGTAAAATGAGCAAATTCTGGCTCACTTATTTTCCTATGCAAGAATTTCTTCACAAGACTTAGCTGTATAGTAAGACTCTTCCTTCTCGTATCTGAACACATTCATCCTCACCAATATGTAAAGCCAAAATAATGATAAAGCATGATTATTTGATAAAGAATGGTATTAGTTTTGTTCTCTAGTAGTAGGAGGTAATAGAGTACTCTATGAAATCTTAAAAATTTATAATGATTATTGACACCATTAATCAGAATTTGCCAGGTGAACATCAGGTATCTGTTGTATTAAGCTGTCATGTGGTTGCAATCATACCTTTTAACTGCCATCAGAGGTAACTGTCAGCAACACCATATCTTCCCTTCAGTCTATTACAGCTTCAGTCCCCTGGGGTTCCATCCTGAGTCCAGGGCGATTTGTATGGTACACTAATGACCTGCTGATTGTCTGCACAAAAGCGAAATCATATGCTGTTCAGGCAACACAGTGATTCCACACAAAAGCAAAAGACTGTCTGGTGTCAAAATAATACCATACTCTAACTTTGATAAAGGTTTTTATACTGACTACAGGGTACTATTTGGTGCTAAAGCATGCGGCAGAAATAATGTTTATTCAAATAACAAGTAGGCATCAGGTAAATTTCAGAAGTGTGTGTATGTGTGAAAAGATGCTATTTAGATAGACATTTCTCTTCTTATTTTTTGTTCTAATTTTGAAAAATATATGAACTAGCTAAATGTCTTTGTTTCAGCTAGATTTTATTCATGTTTGTCATTAATATACATGTTAAGGAATAAATAATCATCAGAGAGTTTTCTTAATAGACTTGGAAAATCACTATTATCTAGTGATCTATACCAGGTGAAGCCATCTCAGTCTGGATGTATTATTGTGCCTGCCTGAATCATCTCCTGAATCCAAGGACTCAGGAGATAACCTGGGCTGGGCTAGTGCTGGAAGGCCATCTGAGTCCTACCCTACTCTATTCCCCGTTTTGTACTGCCCCCATATTTTACTGGTTCTGCAACCTGGGGTGTGTGTGTGTGTGTGTGTGTGTGTGTGTGTGTGTGATTTCCTCTTGGGGACTTGTCATTGAGCCATCTATCTTATGGAGACTTCCTAATTGAGACTCTGACCTAAATTCCAAAGCTTTATTCCAAGATGTATTTGTTCATTTTTTGTTTGTTTATTCATTTTATCCAAACTTGTTGTTTTATAATAGGTACTATGTTAGGAACTGGAATAATCATGAATAAGATCCAGTCTCAGGATTTAGTGATCAGTTAGCTGGTAATTACAAATATTCAACAGTCTTTTAAGAATCCCTTTTCAGCTCATCTGGAAAAAAATTCAAAGAGACTATGAATTGTAACATGTTAGCAAAATGTTGTGAGCTACATTGTGAGATTGTTTAGGACAAGAAATGAGTCCTAGTTCTAGAATTATTCAGAGTTGTGAACACAGGAAGCATATAGAGAAAATATTCTATAAAATGCTAGTGAAGGGGCTGGGAAGGTGGCTCAGTGGTAGAGCACTTGCCTTGCATGCTTGAGGCCCTGGGTTCAATTCCTCAGCACCACATAAGCAAAAAGAAAAAAGCTGGAAGTGGCGCTGTGGCTCAAGTGGTAGAGCGCTAGCCTTGAGCTGAAGAGCTGAGGGACAGCGCCCAAGCCCAGAGTTCAGGCCCCACGACCGGACCCCCCCCCAAAAAAAATGCTAGTGAAAAATCTGAAATATCTAAGAAGAGAAACTTTGACCATGGACAATAAATTATAGAATTGTAGGGGCTTTGGTGTCAGTTATGGCTTTGGCTTATACCCATCGCTTGCTTCTATCTCCAGTGACAGATCCAGCTCATCAAATGTATTTTTCTATTTCAAAAGCATGTTTGGTACTCATGATATGTCGAGGTGTGTACCAGGTGCAGTAGAATCAAAGGTGAAGAATAGAAACAGAATCTTTCCTCATGTAATTCATAGTAGAGGAGAGCTGGACACCTCTGAACTGGTAGAGAGTTCAGTAAAGTGTGATAAGTTTTCTGGGAGAGTGAGGAGAATGTGGCCAAGGCTGCCTAAGGGGAGGGCTAGGAGGTCAGAGGGAAGACGGCTGCAGGCCTGAGGGACTGCTATGCATAGTCCTGGAGGGGAAAATAAACACGGTACATTCCCGGGACTTAAGTATATTTGGAGTCACTGACTTGTCACCTACAATGAGAGGAGCTTGAGAGGAGGCTTGAGAGATGAGGAAGGTCAGGTCATGAAGGGCCTTGAAAGGGAAGGCTAAGCAGTGTGGATTCCAAGGGTATTTGTTGAGGGGATTAGAGCAGGGCAGCACCAAGATGAAGTGTGCATTTTAGAAAGATTGCTCAGGGCTGGGAAGGTGGCTCAGTGGTAGAGTGCTTGCCTTGCATGCATGAGGCCTTGGGGTCGATTCCTCAGCACCACATAAGCAGAAAAATCCGGCAGTGGCACTGTGGCTCAACTGGTAGAGTGCTAGCCTTGAGCTGAGGAGCTCAGGGACAGCACCCAGGCCCTGAGTTCAGGCCCCACGACCTACAAAAAAAGAAAAAAAAGAAAAGAAAAAAAGAAAGATTGTTCTGGCTGCCCATTGGATGGGGCATTGGAGAGGATGAGATAGAAAGGCTTTTGGAAGATGGCCCATAGTCTAGCTGTAGGAGTAATGGAAAAGTACATAAACAAAGTTCAGTACACTATGGACACAGCACACTATGGCACAGTGCTCAGGAGACTAAGTTGGGGAAATCACTTGAGCCCAACCTGGGCAAGATAGCAAGCCTTTACCGAAGGGAGAAAAAAAACCCACATGTACATACCCATACAGAGAGCTTGAAAATCCAATAAAGTTGAAAGTTACAATGTATGATTTTGAGCAACTATCCAGATTTTTATAGCCTCCTTATTGTTTTTACCCCTGAATTTCAGCAACTTTCTCCATCAAATGTACAACAAATGTGGAATGCAGGTAGTTAGACTTTAGGTATCAAAGATGCTTGTTAGTGATAGCATTCGTTGCTGTCAATCATACTTCTGCCTCCTACCATCCTAATATCACCCCCCTTTAATGTACAACTTGATGCTTTAAAATAAGATCTTCTGCACATTGGTGGTAGTCTTTTTTTTTTTCCTCCCTGGACCATGTGGATGGCAAAGGATCATTCTTTTTCCTTATCTCTTCCTGCCTTCTGCAGTTCTGGTGGAATGCTCTCTGGGCCATCTCAAGATTACCTCCACTAAAGCTGTTCTGTTGAAACTTTATTCCGGTTTGGGTGATGTTATAACCAATGAAAACCAAGCTTGGTAAAGACTGAAGTCTTCGCTTCCTTCCCTTTTGGGGATTTCTGGTAACTGCATTCTCCTCCTCATGCCTTTGGAATGCAGCTTTGGTGTTATCTTTGGCTCTCCTCAGCACTGCTTCTTAAGCACTTGTGGAGAGAGGACCTGGTATTTTTTACAGACTAGGCCTTATTTTCACTCTGAGAATATTCCAAAATCCTGTCATATTTTCCTCTCTGACATCTCTAAGACTCATCTTTTCCCACTGGTCTCTAATAACTGGAATCCTTTCCTCTGTTTTGGCCCTATTTTGCTCCTATTCCTTATAAAGACCTCCACTGTGGTCTCTGTTCTTGAGCTCTGTCTCTGTTAAAGCAATCTCCTTCATCCCTTCATGACAGCATCTTTAAAAAAAAAAAGCCTTCACTTATTTCTCTCATCTGCATTTCATCTAGGCTTTAGAAGTCTTTACTGTTCATTGCCTTATTATTTCCTCCCCCCATGCTTTCCCATATTTCTTCTTAATTTCTTAATACCTGACCTCCTTATATGTGTTCTTTTTATTTCCCTCGCTCACATTTGTTTTTCTAGGCAGTCCTAAAGCTGTCTCCTCCTTTGCCAAGAACATTTTCTTTCCTTTCTACATGCCAAACCCAGCCTCAAATAAGTTGTGTCCTGAGACCCTCCCCACTCTTAGCTCTCTTCCTCATGTTTGCTAATGTCTTCCTCTTCATGATGATAGGCTTTCTGGCTTTCTAAAACCAAGTGTTACTCTAGCTGTATAATGGAGTGTATGTATAAGTCCTTTTGATCTACACAAACCTATCATTTCTTGGGGAATGTCTTTGCCATTAGCTGACTTCAGTTCTTTTACTTGCTACAACATTGGTTTGGGGCTGACACTTGTACTTCCTCTCATTTGGTCTCAACTGTCTCAGCTGTCTTTTTAAGTTATTTTACCCATACCTTGCCCTAGGAGATTTCTTTTTATGCTGTTCCCTTTCCTTCAACAAAACAAAACTTCTGGTTTTCCACAGCCTTCAGAAAAAAAGTTTACTTTCATTAAGTGTGTGAAGAATCTTCATATCCAGCTCCTCTCAGGAGTGACAGACTCTGTCACCTTTTTTGCTCTAAATCCTAAGTCCAAGACACACAGAAGCAGTTGCTTAACCTCTGTGTAGAGGTTAAGAATGGACTGCTACAGGCTTAATGTACACTGTATAATTCCTTGTCATCTTTTAAAAATGAACAAAACACCATGTAGAATATTTTTTTGTGTGCCAGTATGGAGGCTTGAACTTAGGGCCTAGCTTTTGCTTAGCTTTTTCACTTAAGGCTAGTGTTCTAGCAATTGAGCTACAGCTCCACTTCCAGCTTTTGCTAATTAACTAGAGATAAGAGCCTCTTGGATTTATCTGCCTGTGGTCCTCAAATCTCAGCCTCCTGAACACTACTATTATAGGAAAGAGCCACTGTTGCCCAGCTTGTTTTTTCTGTGTCTCTCACTCTCTTCTGTTTTTTTCTTTCTCACTCATTCTTTCTTTACTCCTCCTCCTCCTAGTAACTCATGCCGGTAATCCCAGCTACTCAGGGGCTGAGATCTGAGGTTTGGGATTCAAGCCAGCCCAGGCAGGAAACCAGGAAACTCTGTGAGACTCTTTTTTTTTTTTTTTTGTTGGTCGTGGGGCTTGAGCTCTGGGCCTGGGCGCTGTCCCTCAGCTCTTCAGCTCAAGGCTAGTGCTCTATCACTTGAGCTACAGCACCACTTCTGGTTTTCTGATGGTTTATTGGAGATAAGAGTTTCTCGGACTTTCTTGCCGGGTTGGCTTTGAACCATGATCCTTAGATCTCAGTCTCCTCAGTAGCTAGGATTACAGACATGAGCCACATGTACCTGGCTTCTGTGAGACTCTTATCTCCAATTAACCACCAGAAAACCAGAAGTGGCACTGTGGCTCAAGTGCTAGAGCTGAAGGACAGTGTCCAGGCCAACAGTTCAAGCCCCATGATTGACAAAAAAAAAATTACCTTCTTAAAGTATACAGTTTAGTAGTTTTAGTATAGTTGCAAAGTTGTGCAATCTAATTGTAGGATATCTTCATCATTTCCAAAATGAACTCTATACTATTGTTGTTTCCTACTCTGTCTTCTCCCTAGCCCTTATAAGCCTATCAATCTACTTCCTATCTTCATAGATTTTCCTATGTTCATCATTTTGTATAAATAGACTCAGTCAATATATTCTGGACATAGGTTTTGCTGAAAAATAAAGCTATGCTCTTTCTCACAAAACACATTTCTACTGGGAAAATAAGGAAAGCCCTAAGTAGGAAGCATTAAGTAGGAGACAGCATGGTCAAGACTCTATAGGAACAAAACCTAATGGGCATGGATGGAAGGGGCCAATCTGACTAGGTTAAAAATATAAAGGAAGTTCAAGTTCTTACCATAAAGAAGAAATCAAGCTAGGTTTCCTTGAAAACCAATGCTCAATTATGAACAGGATTCACCAATGATCAGGGTAACAATACAGTCCAGAGGTTTCCTCAGACTGACTTAATCAGAATCTTCTGGGTGCAGGAAAGTTAGGACTTGGTAAAGATGATTCTGTCAAGTAATGGGTTTGAAAATCACTTAACTACATGAGAAATACTTACATGATATTAATCTAGTTTGCTGTGTTCTATCCTCAATAACACTGCTCAGTAATGTTGCATTCTTTTTAAGTGTGCAAGTCTTATTTTCCTAATAGGGCACTTTTGTTCCTGACTCTCCATGGTCATACAAAGTAGGGGCTCAGTACATGTTGGAAAACTGGTTATATATGAACCTGTCAGCAGCTCTGTGGTATTTGGACTCAAAGGAATTCTCTGAGAGTATCCCCTTCAAGAAGATCTTCTAACCTTCTACACAGTGCTATCCTAATCTTCTAACCTTCTACACAGTGCTATCCTACAGTAACTAGGTGCATGGTGATTCTTACATCTAGAAGATCAGAGTCCTTTAGGAACCTTGTTAGATTGCAAATTCCTATGCAATGCCACAACCCACTGTTGTCCAGGAAGGGGAAATTACTACCCAGATACCACCTAAATACCACCTCCCCCTCAATGTCTGGAGTAAAAACAATACATGATGTACATGTGGCTTTACTTGGTTAGTGCTGTGGACTAGGAATTAGGAGATTGGGCTCAGTCCCGGCTCTACCTCTTAATCACTTCCCATGTGATACTGGATAAAACAAAACAGGGTGCTGGTGGCTCATGCCTATAATCTCAGGAGGCTGAGATTTGAGGATTGCAGTTCAAAGGTAGCCTGGGTGGGAATGTCCATGAGACTCTTTTTTTTTTGGTCCAGTCGTGGGGCCTGAGCTCTGGGCCTGGGCACTGTCCCTCAGCTCTTCAGCTCAAGGCTAGCGCTCTACCACTTGAGCCACAGCGCCACTTCGGCTTTTTTCTTCTTGATTATGCGGTGCTGAGGAATCGAACTCAGGGCCTCATGCATTCAAGGCAATGCATACAAGGCAAGCGCTCTACCACTGAGCCACCTTCCCAGCCCATCCATGACACTCTTATCTCCAATAACTACCATTAAACTGGAAGTAGCACTGTGGCTGGAGAGCTGAGGGACAGCACCCAGGCCCAGAGTTCAAGCCCCACAATTGACAAAAAACAGACAGACAAACAAAACCCTACCTTTTGATTTTCTTTTGCTTTTAAAGTGAGATATGTGGCTGGGAAGGTGGCTCAGTGGTAGAGAGCTTACCTTGCATGCTCGAGGCCCTGGGTTCGATTCCTCAGCACCACATAAGCAAAAAGAAAAAAGCCGGAAGTGGCACTGTGGCTCAAGTGGTAGAGCGCTAGCCTTGAGCTGAAGAGCTGAGGGACAGCGCCCAGGCCCAGAGTTCAGACTCCATGACCGGACCCAAAAAAAAAAAAAAAAAAATAAAGTGAGATATGTGGTCTAGGGGGAATCCTGAGAGAGAAGAAATGACCACTAATATCTGTAAGAGGCTTCTTTCTAGGCCTAAGATGTAAGTAACAAAAGAAACACCTTTTCTGTGTGCTCTGAAGAGGACTGTTTTCTCACATTGGGGCTAACAGCTCTTTTGTATCATTGGAGACAAAGTTTCTGAAGCCACATTGCATAGGTTTGGTGGTTAGTATGGAAAAATGATAATTTTCAGAAAAAGCAGGTAAAGACTGTCCCATTTTCCTTGCTTCTTTTCTTCTCCCTCTCACTTCTCTTAATAGGTTAGTAATTAAGAGTTTTATCTATACATCTTTATATTGTCAGTATCTTTCAGGGACTGTGGTTTGTTCCTGAAACCCCAGATACTCAAGAAGTTGAGATAAGAAGGATGGAGGTTTGAAAACAAAAGTGCAAGAACCAACCTGAAAAGTAACTAAAGCAAAATAACACATGAAGAAGCAAATATCTTATGGGACTATTAATATTACCAACTGTTAGTAGTCAATGAAATCTACATATCTAACCATTGGAAGACTTTCTGTTCAACTGCTGTTATGTTAAATGTTATATGTGAATAATAACACATAGACCTTGGATTTCTGGAGCCTGAGAAATGTGACAAAAGAAAGGGGGAGAGGAGTACCCAAAGAAGCCATTGGTTTGGTGGTTTAGCCCAGATCCCTGGCAGTGGCAATGCTTATGATGCCTGTGTCCAAACTAGAGTTTCTTCCTCTAGACTGGGAGAATTTATCATTTTGTCCCATTTTTGTTCAAGACAAAGTACCAATCATATTATTTGTTCAGGAATTGGTTAAAGGCTTGGGTTACTCTGACTTCTCATGGGATTTTTAAATTCAAGTTTGCCCTCAAGAATATTATTTACTCAGCTGTCTCACAGGCTAGCTCCGCGCAACACTGTAAAGAAGTGATTGGTTTTGGATACTTTAGGTTCTTTCTTTTGTCCACAACAGGTCCTACCCTAGCCAACTCATTCTGTATGCTTTCTGCATGTTCATTCGTGTTTAATTGCAATGGTAAGTTTTCCTCTTTTTTTTGCATTACAAAATTCATGAAGAACTGGAAAATCATTAGCCGTCCTTAAATGTGTTCCTGTAGTCTCTGCCTCGGTGTCTGGAAAGTGATAAGCTTCATTTAAGTCAACAAATTTATTATCAGGATTTGTTTAAGCCTTGCATTTGCCAAGATCCTCACTTGCTTAGTGGCTTAACTTTATAATCTTTGATTTATTATTTTACAGCTGCTGAGAAAAAGGAAAGCCAACTCCTTTGGTAGAGCATGGCCTTGTCTCACACTACTTCCTCACTACTGATGAGCTTTTAAAACCCTGAATCATGGACACCATCTTGAAGAAAACTGTGAATGGCTGCCCAGTTTCCTGGAGAAAAACAGGAATGTCAACTGCAGTTTCTCACTAAATTGCTGTCTTTCTTCCAATAATGGCTGTCATCAAGATCAGATTAGAGGGAAACCAGCTGGACAACTGCTTGGAGGACTAACTTCTAAGAGTACAAAACTGTCAGTGGTATGCTATCATATCTATGGAAATACAAGGAGAGGGAAATATATTTACCAGGCCTTCTCTCAGGAAAAGTTCTATGCGCAATTTGAAAAAATGATTTAATAGATTCCTCAGGGGTAGAAAGTAGGGACTGATCAGAATATAGAGCAATATGAGGCTTTATTACTGCAGGGTTCCTATGTACCTACCAGAGTATATGATCTAGGTGATCATGATTGTATGTGACCACTGAGCATAGACTAAGTACTCCAATTGCCCTCTAGCTTACTGCTTCACTCTAGTAAAGATTGCACACATTAAAACTTTGGAGTTAGACATTCCATTAGCCTCCATATGCTTTCTCTTCACGCTATTATTTTACTGTAAAGACATTGGCTTTGACTATCTTCTAGTTCTAGGATGTGAGATCTTATTGTGCCTTTGTTTGCTTGAAGAGGAAGATCATTTCTTTTTCTTTCTCTCTTTTCTTTTTCTTTCCTTTCTTTCATCCTTCCTCCCTTCCTTCCTTTAATACTTTCTTTCTTTCTTACTTTCTTTCTTTCTTTCTTTCTTTCTCTCTCTCTCTCTTTCTTTCTCTTCTTTCTTTTTTCCTTTCTCAGTTGTGGGGCTTGAACTCAGGGCCTAGGTGCTGTGCCTGAGATTTTTTGCTCAAGGCTAGCACTCTATTACTTTAAGCCACAGCTCCACTTCCAGTTTTTTGGTGGTTAAGTGAAGAAAAGAGTCTCACAGATTTTTCTGCCCAGTCTGGCTTTGAACTGTGATCATCAGATCAGCCTCCTGAGTAGCTAGGATTACCAGTAGCTAAGTGTGAGCCACCAGCATGTGACAATGAAGATCATTTCTAAAGGAATAGTTCAAGTCAAATGGAACTTGAACTTTTTGTACAGTACCAGATGGTGAGATCTTGTATTGAATTGATTAGAACAATGGAGATACCAGGTAAAGCAAGGTTCTTTCTAATGAATTTGACTGAAGGGTGATATTGCTAGTTCTTCTTTAGAGAAGAGATCTTGAACATAGTTGGACTTATGAAACTTAGAAAGGATGGTCATATTTAGCTAAGTACAATCTGGGTTCTGTGAAGCCAAGAACATGTTAAGATATGGTTTTTCCCAATGTAGCTTACTCTATAACTTTCTACAAAGATATTCTTGAGAAAAGGTTTCTAATCCATAGGATAATTTTTATTGCCTTAATCATGCCTAATGGCAATGCTTTCTAAGCCTATAGTCTATAAATACCATGTGAACACGGGCTGCCTTTCCCCCAGAAAATTGTGCAAAATCCTTGGAAGCCAGGAGAAGTGATTAGTGTTACTAGGGTTTCTGGAGAGGAAAATTGGAAGTGAATTTGATCAGGAAATAGAGATAGGATTCAGAACCAACTATTGCTTCTGCTTTATGGAGGAAACTTCAGTGTGAAACATACCTGGCTGAGAACCTGGATACCTTGATTTTATTCTTCTAACACCTGCAAGCTATGTGACTTGAGGGTAAACCACCGTGCATTCCACTTAGATGCTTCTAAACCCCTTCTGACTCTACAATTGTTAACATCAGGCCCCAGGCTATAGCTGGTCAGTTTCAAAATGTCCTGTTCTAAGTTTGTTAGGTCAAATGGATCTTCAGTGGTTAATTGAATATTGTTTTTTAGAGGGAATGCTTGTTTCCTTCAGTTTTTAGAATACATTGAGTTTTCTGTTCTCCTTTACAGTTAGGAAGGTAATCATTCTGCACCCTATAGAGAGCAGAGACTGATTTCTCCTTTCTCCTCCCTTCCTTCTTCTTATACTATGTGTCATGGAGCAAGTATGGCTAGGTTTGCAGACAGAGATAAACCTGACACATTCCTAGACTCCCCTTGCTTTCATAAGCCAGAAGAAAAGCAGTCCTTCCTTTTATCTGCTGGCATTTTCTTTGATACAATCAACTATGTCCCAGCAAAGTAGGCTGGTGTCACTCCCAGGGTAACCAACTATAGGTAAGTGCCTCATTCTGCATAAGCAATTTGGTAGTACCTGAAGATTCATACAATCATTTAGATCCAGGGCCAGAACTATTCAAGCCATGTGCATTCCACTTGGATCCACATATAAGAAAGACATCATTTTTACCTTTTAGAGTAGATCTGTAGAAGGACAATCTTTCCTGCAGCGAGGGCTAGTGATCAATCCATCCATTGCAACTCATCTCCATCAGGTAGGGAAAGTTGAAACTTTTGATATATCTCAATAAATAGATTCTTTTATATGTACTGTGCTTTATATCTTTTCCTATGGCTGATGATCTCTTTAAAAGAGAAAGGTAAAACACTAAGTAGCCCAAAAAATGTTATGGACTACTTCACTCAAAATCCTACATAAGCAACTTCATCTTATCTTTGCTTTACCTATCATTCATAAATATATTTAATATAAATCTGAGTGCAGATTTTTTTTCAGTCATGAGGCTTGAACTCAGGGCCTGGGCACTGTCCCTGAGCTCTTTTGTTCAAGGCTAGCACTCTATCACTTTTAACCACAGTGCCACATCCAGTTTTCTAGTGATTAATTGAAGATAAGAGTCTCACAGACTTTCCTGCTTGGGCTGGCTTCGAATCGTGATCCTCAGATCTCAGCCTCCTGAACCACCAGCACCCAGCCAGAAAATATTTTATGGAACTTCAAGCTCTGAGTTGCTGATACAATTTTACTTGAGAATTTTATTTTATTTTAGGAAGAAATTTCAGGCATTTCAGTGTATGGCTTATGTGGTAGAATTAGTTATTCTTGAATCTCAATTTTATTTCCCAATTGAGATCAAGAAATGGGTATATCTCCAGGTGAATAGTTATATGTATATATTTTCAATAATCAAGAACTTTAATTTTCTCTATTTCCTTCCTTTATGCAACTGCATATCCTTTATGCATATCTTTTATGTAATTGCATATTACTATTAAATGGATTTTTAGTATTTCACCTTCTCTTGTTGTCCTTATTTTTCATCTGGTAAATATACTAGAAGCAATGTAAGGCTAATGAAGGATAATGGCTAGCAAAATTTTCAAGAAAAACAAAAGCTTGGGGGACACATAACTGGAAAAGGCAATTGCAGTAATGGATAGCATAGTCAAATAGTTTAGAGTTTTTGCTATCACAAAACATGGAGTCAGAAGTCAGTATAACTTCAAGTATACTAATAAAAAATTTAGTCATCTCACAGTTCTGAATATCTGAATAATTAGCCATTTTGAAGACAAACTATAGCAATGGTAGACTGGTCTTTCGACTCATTTGAATGGTCTGTAGCTCTAGCCATTGACTCTAAGGCAATTTATATTTGTTTTCTAAGTCTTTCTTGAGAGAAAACAAAAATCTAAATTTTCCAAGCAATTAAAACTCTTCTGCTTCAGCTAGGATGAAAGAATTAGGAGTTCTGTCTCCTTGTATCTAATTACATGTTTCATTTTTCTTGTTTTAATGATTGACAGAAAACTGATAAACTGAGACATCTCTGAATTAGGGTTGAATGTTCTCTCTTGGTGGCCCCATTACTAATTTGTTTGACTATTTTGCAGGATTTCTTACTCTGTAATGGAAAGGTTTATTAAATATGAGGGGTGCAAAGCTTTCTGAATACTAATGAACTTATTTGCCAAAATTTAAATGTTCTTCTTGTCAGTGAATGCCTGTCTCACTTAACAGGCTCCAAATTGAATAATGAAGAAAATTAGACTTTATTGTACCCTCAAGAGAAATCGTGTGTGAATTGCAGTAGAATACTGAGGGAGAAAGGGGTCATATTTTATAGGAAAAAAGAAAAGTTACTTTGATTTTTTTTTAGAAGAGTGAACTGAGGGAAACTCAAATTCTTTTTCAAAGAAATATAGACACAATCAGTTAAGGTGCAGGATTTCCCTTTGCCCAGGCAACCTGTGCCTTTGGCCAGGTTAGAATAGAAGTAAAGTCACCGTTATATGAAAATGCATGGTTGGTTTCTGTGGTTACAATTTACTAACCTTATTCCTGAATAAGCCTTTTATATGCCTGTAAGAGAAAGGGGAAAATCAATAACCTTGAAAAATGAGCACTGGTCTTCAGAGAAGTTCAATAGAGAGATAGTCTGGGAAATTGCTGCAATTCTTCCTTTAAGCATAACATAATGAGGCTGCTCCTTGGTTGGTGTGTTTATGTCCATTGCCTTGGTGTCACTAATAAAGCCTATGATCATGATGCTTCCCTTACCAGCATGCAGGGGCATTGTAAGAGCAAGATAGGTGTCCTCTTGCCCAGGGCACAAGCTGGGAGCACTTCAGCCTCACCAATTGCCATAGTCAGGGTTAAAAATAGTATGTCTGCAGAGCGAACAAAGCAGCAAAGGGGAAGTAAAGGAAAATGTAAAGGTTACATTGTGCAAAGATGGGAGTTTGTCCCTGCCATTTCCTTGGAATTGGGAAATGTCCGCTGGAACAGGATGAGGGAGGAAGGAACCTAATGCAAGAATGAATGCCTGCGGGCTGGGAAGGTGGCTCAGTGGTAGAGCGCTTGCCTTGCATGCCTGAGGCCCTGGGTTCGATTCCTCAGCACCACATAAGCAAAGAGAAAAAAGCCAGAAGTGGCGCTGTGGCTCAAGTGGTAGAGTGCTAGCCTTGAGCTGAAGAGCTGAGGGACAGTGCCCAGGCCCAGAGTTCAGGCCCCACAACCGGACCCCCAAAAAAACAACAAAAAACAAGAAAGAATGAATGCCTATACCGCTGTTAAACTAATTCTTCTGACATTTTGGAGAAGGAAAAGAAGATGAAGGGAAAGAAAGGGAAGGGATCTCAAAGCTTATGAAAATTCCAAAACAAAACAAAACATACACTAAAAATATTTAAAAAGTAAAACAATGCTGTTCTAGGAGGACAGACTAAAGAGGAACAACAAATGTGATGATACTAGCATTTGCATTTGGAGGGTTACTTTCAGTTCCTAAGAGAAAAAGTTAGCATGACAGAAGCATAAGATACCAAGACGTCATTTGGATATAATGCCAAGCTTTATTCCAAAAGGAGGAAAAGAATAGTGAACACATCTCAGATCAACACCAACCACCTATACTAAATTTCTTTTCTTTTTGGTCGGTTGTGGGGCTTGAACTCTGGGCCTGGGCACTGTTCTTCAGCTCTTCAGCTCAAGGCTCGTGCTCTACCACTTGAGCCACAGCGCCACTTCCGGCTTTTTTCTTATGTGGTGCTGAGGAATCGAACCCAGGGCCTCATGCATGCAAGGCAAGCACTCTACCACTGAGCCACCTTCCCAGCCCCCTATACTAAATTTCATTTGAGAATATATTTCCTTTATTATTCCTGATTAAATAATAATAAAAAGAGACCTAATATATTTAGTGGCTTATATGGGAAGGCTTGAGAACTATAAACCTAACTTTCTTTCTTCGATTAGAATGATGATTGGCTTTTTAAAATTGACTCAATAAATGGAAAGATTAGGATTCATCTGCATCATCTCAAATCATGACCTATACCATAGGAAACCAAAAGGAAGTTGAAAAGGAGAAATACAAGTAAACCAGGTGACCAAAGAAGAGAAATGCTTCAAAGCAAATAAGACTGCACAATTTGTGAGAAAATTAAATGAATAATAGAGTTTGAAGGGTAAGTATGTAATAAAGAATATGAGGTAATCATATATTTTAAAATAGGAAATTACTTGGGAAAGTGAGGATGAAATGATAAATTACAGGAGAGATGATTAAGGAATTCAGGAAGCCACAGAAGGGAAGAGATAATTGGGCTGGGAAACAAAATGTGACTAATGGCTTTAAAAGGTAGGTTTGAACTCTTGATGGCATATCCCTCCAACCTTTGGAGAATGCATACATCCTAGAAATAAAAGAGGAAAGATGAAAAGAGTTCATGGTTAACGTGAAATCTTGAGGACAATAGAAAAAGCAATAAGTGTCATTAGTCTTCAGGAATGAAAGCATTTCTGGAGAAGTGTATTGGTCTATGTTCTCCATTCATTTGTGAGTAGAATAGTCTTCATCTGCCTTTACAAAAGGTTGATTTATAAAATGAATGCTATTAAAAGGAAGAAAAGCTGAGTACCATCAGAGAAGTTGAAGAAAAGACTGCCGCTCAAAAAACTAGAATGGGATTGTGTGAGCTAACTTCTTCACAACCTTTTCTATAAAGTTTTGAAATTCAGCATCTTATAAAAGAGATAATTTATCCAAATAGAAATGTAGATAATGATGAGAGAAGTTTTAACTGCTGCAAATATTTAAAAATATGTATTTGTGCATGTGCGTGTGTGCGTGCGTGTGTGTGTGTGTGTGTGCGTGTGCGTGTGTGTGTGTGTGCGTGCGTGCGTGCGTGTGTGTGCGTGCGTGCATGTGTGTGCGTGTGCGTGTGTGCGTGTGTGTGTGCGTGCGTGTGTGTGTGCGTGTGTGTGTGTGTGTGTGTGTGTGTGTGCGCTGGTAGTAGGGCCTGAACTCAAAGCCTGGGTGTTTTACTTTAGCCCCTCAAGGATAGTACTCTATCACTTGAGGCATAGTTTTACTTCCAGTTTTTTTACTAGGTAGTTGGAGATAACAGTTTCATGGACCTTTCTTCCCAAGCTGACTATAAACCTCATTCCTCAGATCTTAGCTTCCTGAGTAACTAGAATTATAGTCATGAGCTACCAGCATCCAGCTATAAACTGTTTTCTTCTATAACATTTTTCCCCCAAAAAGGAGTGAGATTCAATTAAAAAGTTTCTAGATTTTTTGAACACTTGGATCAGAGAATTTGTAGCAATTCTTTGTAGCAGAAATTACATTAACATTTTCACCAATACTGATTGTTTGGAGCAGGTTTGAAAGCCTGTGATTGTCCCCCCTCTGACCCCCAATGTTTGTTCAGGGGATTCCTTTCAGCACACAGTACCAGATTCCTTTTGGAAGGAAGCTGATAAAGTCATTTAGCTGGAAAGGCTCAAAGAACTAATGATGGTAAGGCCACTTAACACCTAATAAGAACATAAACCACAAGGGATGATATTGTTGCTTATTAATTATAATGATGATGTAGAGGAAAGAGACAAGGTGGCACTCATTTAGTGGCTAGTACTCAGGAGTATGGCTGATTCCCAAGGGGGAAGTTGTAGTCAGTTAAGAACTGAAGTGGGTCAACATTGAACAGAGTTTGAGATTTTTGTCCACTGGATTATACTGGTGACCACAGACCTGGAGACCAGGGAGGAGGTAACACATGCCTTGTTGATGGTAGTGGGGACTAGAGTGGAGGCTTTGTGGTTGCAAGACTCGAGGTGGAAGCAGAAACTCCAGGTCGAGTTTTGGGACAGTCTGCTAGACTAAAATTCCACAGTAGTCATTCATGGGCAGATAAGCAGTGTCCAGAATGGACCGGTTGTGCTTCTAATTCTGTCACCTTTGCCCTGTACTCTTCTGAGTTCGGTGAATCAGACCTGGAGTGTAAGTATTTAATCAGAGTTGACAACCTGCCTTGGATGATCCTTTGTTTCTGTTCTTAGAGGTACAGATCTAGCTATTATCTATTGACTTTTACGGTTTAAGAATTTTTTTTTTTGGTCGGTCGTGGGGCTTGAACTTTGGGCTTGGGCGCTGTCCCTGCGCTCTTCAGCTCAAGGCGAGTGCTCTACCACTTAAGCCACAGCGCCACTTCCGGTTTTCTAGTGGTTTATTGGAGATAAGAGTCTCAGGGACTTTCCTGCCCCAGCTGGCTTTGAACCGTGATTCTCAGATCTCAGCCTCCTGAGTAGGTAGGATTACAGGCGTGAGCCAGCACCCAGCTAAGAATTTTTTTTAATTAAATTTTATTTTGTTCCAGTACTACAACTTGAAGTCAGGGTCATGGTATACTTTCTTACCTTTTTAACTCAAGACTGATATTGTGCCACTTGAGCCACATCTCCACTTACAGCTTTTTGGTGGTTAAGTGGAGAAGAGTCTCATGAATTTTCCTGTTCACCTGACTTTGAACCATCATCCTGAGATCTTAGCCTTTTGATTAGCTACTATTACAGACATGAGTCACTAGCGCCTAACTGGCTTGATTTTTTAAAAATATTTATTTATTTGTTTCTTTTTCTAATAGTAGTTACTGCTTCTACTCCGCTTCCTGCTGGCCAAGGACTAGAGAAACATAATATCCACTTATTGCCAAAGTAGAGAACTAGAAGAATAAGTAAGCAGTAATGGGAAAACACACAGAATTTTTGGAAATCTTAGGACTTTTCAAGAAGCTGGAAATGTAGAAGCTGGTCAGGGGCCTGGTAAAAAATATGAAACTTAGCTGGGCACAGGTGGCTCAGGCCTGTAATCCTAGCTACTCAGGAGGCTGAGATCTGAGGATGACAGTTCAAAGCCAGCCCAGGCAGGAAAAGTCTGTGAGACTCTTATCTCCAATTCACCACCAGAAAACCTGAAGTGGCGCTGTGGCTCAAGTGGTAGAGTGTTTGCCTTGAGCTGAAGCGTAAGAGATGGTGCCCAGGCCCAGAGTTCCAGCCTCATGACTGCCAAAAAGAAAAGAGAAAAAATTAAAAATTAAACAAATATGAAACATCTCTGTGCTCCATATTTCGTTCCACAATGGGGCTCTATGTGGGTCCTGAGCCTAAGTTACTGCTCACATTTTACCAGGTCTTTCAGTATCACTTCAACAATGTTAAGGGAGTATTTTCCCATACCTTCTTGTATTATTAATTTTATCAGCTGGAAGAAGGCAATTTCACTGGATATATATGCCTTATGTGATGATGTTATTGACCCTAGCAATCTAAGGAAAAATAACATTCTTGTTGCCTAGCTTTATGAGGCATGTTTATCTCATTTTTATTAAGTGCATGATTGAAGAGAGATAAGAAGTAGAAAGTGTTGGACTAGAAAATAGAAGACACAAGCTATAGGTCCAGCCTTTATACCAGATCTGTAGCCCTGAGCAAATCTCTTACTCATCTGGCCTGACTCTTCTCATTCATAAGATGAGGGACTCTTGAGGATAATCTTTATGGTGTAAAGTCATGTCCAGATTTGAAATTCTATATTTGTACATATGGATTTGGAAGGATCCTATATCTGTTAAGCCTTCATTAGAGAAGTAACACATTTGTGTCATAACAAATACTTAAATCTTTGGTTTAGAGTGGACAGTTAGAGTCAGAGTTATCAACCAACAACACAGCCATTTACAGCACAGTTATTTATATATTATTATTATATATGTGGAAGCAACATACCAGTCCTCACAGATAAAAAGAAATGCTTTCAAAAGATTAAATAAGACAGGTGCTGGTGGCTCACACTTGTAATACTCAGAAGGCTGAGATCTGAGAATCATGGTTCAAAGCCAGTCCAAGCAAGAAAATTCTTGAAACTCTTATCTCCAATTAGCCACCAAAAAGCCAGAAGTGAAGCTGTGGCTCAAGTGAGAGAATGCCAGCCTTGAGCAAAAAAAGCTCAGTGACAGTGCCCAGACTCTGAGTTTAAGCCCCCGTACTGGCATACACAAAAAAAGATTAAAGAAATCATTCAAAATTACATACTTAGGGCTGAGAAAGTGGCTCAGTGGTAGAGCGCTTGCTTTGCATGCCTGAGGCCCTGGGTTCGATTCCTCAGCACCACATAAGAAAAAGAAAAAAGCTGGCAGTGGTGCTGTAGCTCAAGTGGTAGAGCACTAGCCTTGAGCTGAAGAGCTGAGGGACAGCGCCCAGGCCCAGAGTTCAGGCCCCACGACCGGACCCCCCCCAAAAAATTACATACTTAGTACAACATGGAGCTAGCATTAAAACTCAGGTACCCTAAAACTGAAATGTTTGACTGTAATCAGTGCCCTATAGATCTCTCTGTGTTCTTAACCTAGTGCTTATATTGCAAACCATGACACCAGTCTCCAAGTTTGTCTTCATTCAAAATGTTTGTCAGGTAGGATATAAGGACAGTGAAACAAGGTTGAAAAATCTCCCACGTTGATTCTGATACACACATCACTTTCCTTTCATTCTCACCTTCTCCCTTTGAGCCAGTGCCTTGCCAGTCATAATCACAGGATTACATAAAAAGTACCTTGTTTGAAAACTTTCTGCACGTGCAGGTTCACATATCTGTTTCTTCCAGCATGTTGAAGGAGAGGCTTTGAACACAATTATTCCTCTTGTCTTCTAAAGGGGGAATTGAAGCAGAGGATTGAATGATACAACTTTACCAACTTAGCCAGTGACCACAGGATTGATATCCCTCAACACCTTCAGACTCCAGCCAAAACAAGATGCTGGGTTCTAGCCAATTCAGTTAGCAAAATATTTTATATAGAAGGAAAGTGCCCTTTTTGATTTGTTTCCTGGGTATTTTTTTTCTGACAAATACCTTAGTTCAATGATACTGATTTCTTTGTAACATCTGTAAAACTTGCCCCCCGACAGGTATCAATGTAACAGCCATTGACTGATGCCAAATGGAGGAGTGTTGTTTCTTAACTATTAACAAAAGACAAGTATCTTCTACATTCATTGACTAGTCCCCCCAAAATGTTTCATCGTCGTCAATAAAAGATTTGAATATATGAAGTTCAGAGAAGATCCTTTCTTTGAAAGTAATACAATCTATCAGTTCCTTTTTGAAAACAAGAATGTTAACACTTAGAACCTCAAATTGCATTTCAAATATTATTTTAACATCTCATAAGCAGATTCTAGATTTAATCCTAATGTGTTTCTTTTCAATTTCATTTTTAAGTCTTTCTATTTTTGTTTTTATCTTCCTTTTGCAGAACCAATTGTAAATTATATTCAGTATGGTCATATTCTAATAATTTGAGAAAATAGAAATATGCACAGTAGCTGTATATATAAGTTCAAAGATACATAAAACTTAGAAAGCAAGGAAGCCTATTGTTTGTATATGTATACATATAATACGTTTATATACATAGAGTGAGCATGAAAAGACATTTAAAGAACTGATAATAGTGGTAGTCTCTGGAGAGACTTGGGAATTAGAGAAAGATATTTTAATAAAGAAGGAAGTAGGGCTATTCTTACTGAGATGGAAATAGTCAAAAGATATTATTATGTACAAAGAGCAAGTTGCAAAATAGTGTAAATAATATGTAATCTAATTATAGTAATGTAACTATAATATCCATAACACAGGCTCATGCCTGTAATCCTAGCTACTTAGGAAGCTGAGGTGTGAGGATTAAGGTTTGTAGCCAGCCAGAGCAGAAATGTCCATGAGATGCTTATCTTCAATTAAACATCAACAAGCTGTTTGTGGAGGTGTGACTCCAGTGGTAGAGTGACAACTTTCAGCAAAAGAAGCCAAGGGAGACAGCTTGAGTCTCTGCATTCAAGCTTTAGTACTGGCATCAAAAAGAAAGAAAGAGAGAAAGAAAAGAAGGGAAAGAGAGGGAAAAAGAAAAGAAAGAACAAAAGAAAGAAAAACAAAGAAATGTCACAGAGGAAGAGCTTAAAAATATTCTCTGGATGTTTAATAAGAACTACTGAGAGGTTCATTGTAGTTTTAGAAAGACTTAAGTCACATAAAATTGGTCTTAAGACAGTTTATTTTACCATTCAATTATATTCTGTATGTATGTATGTATGTATGTATGTATGTATTTGTTAGTGGTGATGAGGTTTGAATTCAGGACCTTGTGTTTTGCTAGGCAGGTACTTTATCACTTGAGCCACATACCAGGCCTTATATATCTTTTGGGTTGATTAGTCCCTATCACTCATGTACTCAATAAATACCTACTATGGGCAGCTTCCATGCTAACAAATGGTGTCTTATCTTCCAAGTTATAGGTACAGAATGATTCACAACTCTTGCCTTTTGGGGAAGCCAAATATCCTGTACAGGATGGGAAATTCATATTTAGGTGATAAGAGGACTACTATATTCAAATAACTGGTTTCTAGTATCAAATAAAAAGGACTAGTAATGCTTCCAACTTGTCTTACGTATAAACTCCTACTGAAAGATAAGACTTACTGGTTTAATAAGCAGTAAAAAGGCAACATGATTGGGACATCCTAACCCCTATAGTTAAAATGAGAATCATCAAACTCCTTATAAAAGTCTTCTTCCTATTAAATATTGACTAGGAATCTGCTCCTATTTAGTATACTACAATCTCATCTTAGGTATTAATATGTTGACTATGTTTGCCTGAATAGGCCCACACTTGTTGTTCTAGCACAATTGTTAGCAGTAGCCCCTTTTGCTCTCTAAAGAATCCTGGTTTGGATGATAAATTATATGGTCAACCTAAGTGTTAGGGTCTCTGGGATAAACAATCAAGGTGTCAGGGGGCTGGGAAAGTGGCTCAGTGGTAGAGTGCTTGACTTGCATGCCTGAGGCCCTGGGTTTGATTCCTCAGCACCACATAGGCAAAAAGAAAAAAGCTGGAAGTGGCGCTGTGGCTCAAGTGGTAGAGCGCTAGCCTTGAGCTGAAGAGCTGAGGGACAGTGCCCAGGCCCAGAGTTCAGGCCCCAGGCCCCCCTGCACCCCTGCAAAAAAAAAAAAAAAAGCAATCAAGGTGTCATTCCTATTTATTGGTCTTACCTTGTCAGGAGCTGTGAAAAGTTTTCCTTTTGATTGTTTCTTCCTGAGTTGTCACAAAGACCTTCACATAAAATCACTCTCTCCTATTAAAGTAATTATAGAAACCCTCTTCAATAATGACCACTTGTTTTAGTTTTCTTCCTCAGATTCCAAAGACCAAGTGTAGTGATTGCTTTTGCTGGGTCAGGATCAAAATTGTGCAGAAGCGGTAGCTTCTGAACAGGGAAATTTCCTCTGACTAATCCATGAGAATTTGGAAACATGACCTTGTAGAAAAAGTCTGTGATGGATTACAGATTTTAGTCCAGCAAATAGAAAACCCAATACAGTATACTCAGTTTCAATGAGACATATGTATTTCTGGGCTAAGAAATATAATTGCTACTAGGAAATCAATAATGGAAAGGTGACTTGGGGTGACCTCATCAGAGGTAGTTTCTGTTAAAGCTATTTAATCTCTTTGATTCACAGGAAAGATGTTGAACTGCTGAGTACAATGACACTATTTAATTGTATCCCAATGCTTGACTGATAGTGGGAGTGGCACTGTTAATTCATTGATTTCACTATTTAATTCTGAAATATTGATTGCAACTTTTCTTCACCTAAGGCTGTGTCCTTTGTAATACTGAAGGAAAAAAATCAATGTAGAAATAAGTTTTTCATAATGTGGAGTCATTAAAACAAAACAACTTGAAAGAAGATTTAAAAAAATGTTTTCATCTAATTGTATTGCTATTTGCTAAAATATTTGTAAATTATAAAAAATTCAATTTTTTGTCTTCCTGCAAGGGTTGCTTTGAAAATAAATAATATACTTAGTAAAACATTATGAGCTTTTGAGATAATAGGTATGGAATGACTTTATCATTTTCATATGTAGTTGCTTGAAAATTAAATTGAACAAGACAAAATGTCTAGAGTGTGTTTTTGTCTCTCTTCTTTCCTTCTCTAGTTAAAATGAAAGTGCATTTAAAAATATTATTACTTACAAAAGAATCAGCTTTATCATAAGAAAGATATGGATCCTGAAACATCAAAGATACTTGTCTGGTAACGATCTAAACAAATTCAATGCTTTTGTCAAAGTTAGCAAAACTGGATTTCTTAATCCCTTCTTTTATGAGGTTGGAAAACTAGCCCTTGAACTTAGGGTCTCATGCTTGTTAGACAGGTACTCTGCCAGTTAAACTATGCACCCAGGTTTTTCCTTTTGTTTTTAGATAGATAGGATCTCACACTCCCCTTGATTCAGCTTTTGGATGGTGATCTTTTTACCTCCTCTTTCCAAGTAAGTGGGATTATAGGTGTGAGCCACCACACCCTGACACTTAAATCCCATTTACCCTCTTACTGAGTAGCTAAAGAAAACTTTGCCCTTCTCCTATTTCAGACATCTTTACCCCATCTGACCTGTCCATCTGATAAAACCCATAACAAATCCTGGAGAGACCCTTTCCCTATGTATGAAAACAACAACTTGACTTTTCAAGGGAGGGCTAGTTTATGAAACATGGCCGGGGCAATTGTCCCAAGAGCTCTGCAGTCCCAGAGTGGATAGGGAAGTTCCAAGACTTGAAAGTTGTGGCATCAGGTGGCTGAAGGGGGTGGAGTGTCCTCTTCTGGGAAACCAATTTCTTTGGAAGCATCTTAGTAGGTCATATATATTATAGACTCAAAGCATCTGCAGTTCTCTTAACGAATAAAGACCTGTACAAAGAAAGTACAGATTTAATGACAGTGAAATATGCTTTTTTACTGCTTTAAAAATTATAACTTACTTTTAACCAAGGGATAAGCACTGTTGAGAATATACTGGGTTTTTTTTTTCTCTTTGTGAGTAGCTTGTATATAACTGCAGTTCTCAAGGGATTTACTCACTGACTTCCAGCCAACAATGTAACAAGGTTCTATTAATGTGCCAAAGGATTTGGGTGTTACAATTGAGAAATCAGGGGCATGATCATTTGGATAACTTTAGGTTTCTTGAATATTTTTGTTTTATGAGTAGTTTACAAAAAAAGCTGAGAAGCTTTCATAGCAACTCTAAGTGTCCCAAGAGAGAAATAGACAAAGGGACAGATGTGGATGGGGTATGTGTTTGTTGCGGGGAGGAGGAGCGACTTTCCCACAGGCTATGTTGCTAGGTTTATCCTCTAGCAAGGCTCTTCTTGGGAAAGTCTGGGAATGGCTCTTTGTCAACATTCACCTGTTCTGGAATGGCTTTTCCTCTCTTCCTACTTTGCCCTGCCCAGAAGTATAATTTAATGTAGTTATTCAAGGTTTCCTCTCTGTAGCCCTTACCTGTTCTGGACTTTATTTCTTGTGTAGGCAGATTTTCCTATCATGTTCTACCTGCATCATGCTCTATTCTCACTGAATGTTTACTTCTGCTTTCCAAGGAAAACAAGGTGTTAACCTGTAGTCTAATTCCAACAAGAGTAGAAAGGGTAAAGACAGTTTAATATATGGTGCATGATAAGGAGGGGGTAGCTCCTGGTCTGGGGGGCGGGGGCAGGTAACCTTAACTTTCAGGATGATTTGAGAGCAACATTTCGATTCATACATGGCACATTTTCAGTAGTGAGATTTCAGGAGCCATGTTTCAAATCTGCGCAAATAATATTTTTTGGAACATGTATTTTCACCTCTTCGAAAATCATGCACACAGACAGGTATATTCTCAGGGTAAGGAAGGGCCAGCCCTGGAGGCTGGGAGAGTCAAGAGGATCTGTTTTGCATAGCCTGATCTCATCTCCGTGGAGGGAGGAGGTGCTGGCACCAAACAGTCCACAGGAGAACGTGACTGATTGCTCTGTCAACAGGAAGACCTAGAACTGAACATACGTTTCTCCTCTGAGAGCTTGGCATCAAGCAAGGGTACCCAGCACCCCTCCCACATGCACATACAGACACACCCAGGAACCCTGGCCTCACCCCAAGGTTTGCCTACACGATGATTCTTAAAAGATCAGAGGAGCCTGATTCCTACTTAGACAATGTAATCTCACAACCCATTGCCAATTTCTTTTAAATGTTTATATCTTCACTTTCTTTTCCACTGTCTCTAAAAACGGTACTTTTTGTTTCTGATTATGTACAATTTAAAGTCAAAAGACAACAAAAAATGCCTACAGCACTTTTGATTTGACACTGTTTATGTTTCATTTTGCTTGGCTGATCCAAGACTTTCTGAATATCCTCATAGCCTTGCCAAAAAATATTGTCATTGACTAGACAAAGACCTAGTTTAGCTTTCAAGTCTTAGAAAATTTGCCCATTTGACTTAGAGTGATTTCCAGTGAGAATCAAGGGCACCATTATTAGTTCTTAGTAATTATGTTATTTCTGTGTGTAAATACATCTTTCACACAAGTAAATGCACACAAGGCAGAGGAATTTCTAATGCTGGCCTAAGTGGGCACACACTCACATACTAATAAATGTCTGTTCTTCTTTTACTGATTGCTTCTTCATTTGAAGCAAGTTCTTCACCGCTCTTCTAATGATTAAATGATAGTAAATACAGAAAGATAGTTAACCAAAACAAATTGCAGTCATAATTGTTCAGTTTTAGGAAAGAATGGCAGCGAGACTAGACACATAATAAAGCAGAGATTTTTAAAGCGGCGCCATCACCAATAGTAATCGATAGCTTTATTAGTGTAAGAATAAATGAGTCATTTTTATTATTCCTAAAAAATGGTGATCTTGACCAAAACATGGTGATACTGACTTAATCCATAAATAATTGCCCTTCAGAAATGCCATTTATCCTTCCTGTACAATGCAGATCTCGCTGTGTGAGCTCATACCATTATTGCTATTCCGTGCAGAAAAATCGTGACATCAACACTGTCAAGGGCTTATGACAGTGGTGTGTAATGTCCAATACACTGATGCTAAATTCATAGGATTATTTTATCTTCCTTTCGTATAAATCAGTTGTACAGGGTGCTTCCTTTCAAGTATGGATAGAATGCATCTTGACCAGAGTTACTTCTATCCTTCTCCCGCTGCCCCCTCCCCCTTCTCCAACCAGTCTCATTGAGTTTTCCTGTTCCATTTTCATACGTGTACATAGATATTATGACTATATTTGTTCTCTATCCCCTGCCCACTATTTCCCACATTCCAAAATCAAGACATGTTTCAACTTCTTTATGTTTCATTTGTTACACTCCCTGAATTCATAGAGTTCTTAGTGAATGTGAGCAGAGGAAAATGTATATAAGAAGAAATACAAGATTGAAACAGCTAGCCAGATGCTGGTGGCTCCTGTATGTAATCTTAGCTATTTAGGCGATCTGAAGATCATGATTTGAAGTCAGCCCAGGCAAGAAAATCTGTGAGACTCTTTTCTCCAAGTAACCACCAAAAAAAACTGTAAGTGGAGCTGTGGCTCAAGTGGTAGAGTGCTAGCCCTGAGGGCAAAAGCTAAGGAACAGCACCTAGGCCTTGAGTTCAAGACACATACACACACACACACACACACACACACACACACAGGCTGAAACAACACAAATTGGAATCATGAATCATGACTATTACCTTTGGAGAGGAAGATATTGGTTATCATTTTGTCATCTTAAAAAGGCTCATGCCTGTAATCCTAGCTACTCAAGAGGCTGAGATCTGAGGATCATGGTTCGAAGCCAGCCGGGGCAGGAAAGTCCATGAAACTCTTATCTACAATAAACCACCAGAAAACTGGAAGTGGCACTGTAGCTCAGTGGTAGAGCGCTAGCCTCGAGCTGAAGAGCTGAGGGACAGTGTCAGGCCCAGAGTTCAAGCCCCACGACCGACAAAAATAAATAAAAATCCATATAATGGTGAGTGCTAGGGACTCACATCTGTAATCCTAGCTACTTGGGAGGTAGATATCAGGAAGATAATAATTTGAGGCCAGTTTGTGAAAAAATTCATAATATACTAATTCAACAGAAAAATTCAGACATGCTGTCACATATTTTTCATCCCAGCTATGATAAGAAGTATAAATAGGAATATTACAGTTTAGGCCAGCTTAGGCAAAAAATATAACACTCTATCTAAAAAATAACCACACTAAAAAGAGGAGGGTGTGGAGTGCCTGCCAAGCAGGTGTGAAGCCTCAAGTTCAAACCCTAGTACCACCAAAATAAATAGGCAAGTAAATAATCCCATACCAGGTAAATTTCTAGATAATAACAGCAGCTAATATGCTCTGAGTACTGACTCTGTAATATGTCCCATGCTTTAGTTTCATTTGATCCTCACTATTACTATGTAGGCAGAAAACATTATCATATTTATTTATACATACATTTATATATACATATGTATATATTTGAAAAACACATGTGCTATAGTCAACATGTGAGTCTGAAATCTGACTCTCCCCTCCCCCCCCCCCGCAACCTCAGCGACTTTTGGGGAGCTGTGTTAAGATACAGATGCAGGACAATTTATTTAGCCTAAAGCTGACTACTGATGTGCTGTATAACATCATGATTTTTGTATGCACATGCATGTGTGTAGCACACAGCGGACTTTTTGTTAACAGTTTTTTTCTCTCTAATTTTCTATTACCATCATCTTACAAAAGACAAATCTGCTCACTTTGAAGTCTTTTGGAATCTCATTTCCAATAAAATTTCATGGAACTTAATATTTCTTAGAAAAGTCACCTGTAGAACTTTTGAGAGACATTTTAAGACAAAAACTCATGGAAAGTCTTAAATGAGAGAAAGGCTATGTCTCAGGGCCATCTTCCCAAATGCTATAATGGCTAATGGCATTTTATGTTCAACCCCACCCTATTCCTTTTCTGTCTTGCTTGTGGCTTGAGGCCTTTATAACTTTCACATCTCTTTTGCTCTGAGATCAGGCTCCCTGACACTGTACCTCTGTGCTGCTTGGAGAGACAACTTAAAATATACAATCTCCAGACGGGAATGATTTAGGAAAATTAAAAACAGACAGAAAGCAGAGATGGCGGGAGGTGTCAAATGTTTCCTCTACCCCACTATCAGTTTGATGTGGTGGCCTTGTTCTTACCTACTCCCCTTTTATGCTGTCCACTACCCAAAGTTAAAATGTCTGAACTGTTAACAGAATAAACATGAATAGAGGTACGAATACCCTTCCTCTCTCCCACAAACCCAGCACATGGAGTTTTAATTGAGACTTATTTCAACTTATTTTTGTTCCAACCTTAGAATGAAAGAGACTTGTTTCAGTGAGTCCCAAGTAATATTGTAAAGCATGTAACTATTTGGAAGAATCTGCTTAGTCACCTCATAAGAAAATGATTATTATTTTTCTTCTGTGCCAGTCCTGGACTTGAACTTAGAGCCTGGGCACTGTCCCTGAACTGTTTTGCTTAAAGCTAGCCCTCTACCACTTGAGCCATAGCTCTACTCCCAGCTTTATGGGGTGATGAATCAGAGATAATCTAATGGACTTTGCCTGCTTGGGCGGGCTCCAAATTGCAATCCTCAGATCTCAGTTTCCTGAGTACCTAGGGTTATAGGTAAGAGAGCCACTGGGGTCCAGCAAAAATTATTTGCTTTTCCAAGTCTTTCCTTTTCCTAACAAATGGGGTGGTATCACTCTTTCTGATGGAGGCAAAGAATTCCATTGTATATATTTTTCTAAGTGAAGTAAGGCAAGCCCAAAGAAACATAGGTCCCATGGTTTCCCTTATCTACAATAACTAGTGTATGTCTAGGACAAGCAGAAAATGCCAAAAGCTATGTATATGACCATATAAGATGATGTAGGTGAAATGAACCCCAATATAGGGACACAAGAAGTTTTATCTTTGTTGCTGTTGTTTTTTTTAATGTAGTTATAATGTATGTTCTCTTGTATGTTCTTCCCTATGGCATAACCCCTGTTTTCACTGTTTGATTCTGGTGCCTTGCATCTTTTATATACATTTTTCTAATTTGGGGAGGGGAAGGGAAGTAACAAAAAGTTGAAATAAGGATACAGGTTGACCCATTGTAACAATGAGATGTACAAGAAATGAACTTTACAACTTTGGGGAAGAGAGGGAGGAGTTGGGAAGGTGAGGAGGAAAGGGATGGTAGGGGAAAAGCAAAGGAGGGGTAACAATGCTTGGTAGGAAATGTAGTCATTACTTTACTCATATAACTGTAACCCCTCTCTACAGTATCTTTACCATAAAATATATATTTAAAATTATTTGCTTTCATGAAACTTTTTCTAAATGCAAGTGTAGCCATATTGGTGATATTAAATTTTGTGTTTTTTTATGAGCATCCTTAGTTCATTATTTATGTACATGTGTAATTAAAATCTCTGCTCTGGTTAGAAACAAATCTAATAGGAACTATTCAGAAGAGCTACGTATAGAAAGAGATATTACATGATATATTCTTTTCTTAGTTTCTACCTGGGTCAAGATAGGGAATATAGCAGCCCAAGAGTACTAGGAGGTTTCATTATGTATGGAAGACTCTCCAGTGATCCTACACCTTAAGTCAGCATGGTTCTATATAACCCATGGAACCAACATTAGGCCCAACCTAATGACTCATCATGGAGTGAGATGACTCTTACTCAATCCATAAATGGTTATGAGAAACCCACAGGAACCACCGTTTTCTTCATATCATCATCATTCCCTGTTTTCAGGGCCTACATTCATTTTAAAAATCCATACCAAGGAAAAGGTGACTACTGGTTCAGCTGTAACTAATCTCTAGCACAACTTCCTTGAATGTGGCCATATTTTGAATTTACAGTTATGGCCAAACCTTTACAATAGTTTCTATCACAAGTTAAGCTCTAATGAGGATAGAAGCCCTTATACACACCTTGTTTCTTGGTGGTGACTTGTTTGGCTATCTGCAAGTTATGACACATTGATTTCTGCAGCATAAAAAAGATAAGATGGTCAGTATCATTCATTTTCTGCAAACAGTCTGTATTTACTATACTACTCCAGTGGTTTCTGACTACTGCTTAAAGCAATTTTGCTTAGCCTAGCAGAATGTCTTGGAAACTACTGGCAATGATTTAGTCTCCAAAATTGGAACACATTTAGTAGAGACAGAAAGCCTATGAACAAATAGTGGGCATGTGCCAGAGTAAATAAGTGTGGTTCATGAGCTGTGGTCAGAAATGTCTCTCTTTCAGTATGCAGGGCAAAACTTTTGCCAGCATTTGCCATAAAGTCATCACACAAAGCAGTTTTTCCTCTTAGTAAGACAGATTCAATGAAAAAGCTTCTAGTTCCACAATCTGCTCTTGGGGCCATAGTCTCAGGTCATGCCAAAGGAGACCAACGCTGAATGGTCTTTTTCTCCAATTAACTTATCCTCCCACCCCCTGTCTGCTGAGCTTCCATGAAAAAAAAAAAAAAAAAAGAATGAGACCCACAAGGTAAGAGGCTGGAAGGACTGGAAGAGGAAAAACTTTTTGTAGCGCTCAAAGCTCCTCCCAGGATCTCATAACAAACCACAAAGTCAGTTTGCTTCCCTTGTTTTCCAAAGCTGAACTTTGGACTTTTGTATAACTCTTTTGAAGTGTTTGGTGATGCTATCATTACTGGTTGAAGAACTAACACAATGTTAAGATGCTTTGCTGCCCCCTTCTCTTATGGAGACTGTAGGAAACAGACATTTATGGCTTCCACTTCAAGCTCTTTGCATATTCCTTTAGGACTTCTTCACTCTTGACCGCACATTGCCAAGGGATTTAGTATACTTGGATTGGATTTCCACGATCTCTCATGCAGTGTGCACTTTACCCTTTGAGTTCGGAGTTTAACTTTGTGTAGCTTTCTGTTCCTAGGTAGACTGTACAATCTTAGCAAGCCACTGGAATTCAAGAAGGAAGCATTTTGTTTCAAACGGAAGAAACCACCAATCAGTACCTGGTAAGAGCCATTCATTGTGGGGATGTCTTATGGAGGCATAAATAGTTCACCTTTTATAAAACATATTTATAGTAAGAGAGGTCATTTTTCCAAAGCCTTCCTATGACCACTGTAAAGTGATAAAATGTGGATGAATGTTTACAAATAGGTCAGATATGAAAGCTTAAGGAGCAAAGAAATATAAAATATTATCTAGACTAGATGACTAATTTTTGAGTCAGTTCCTGTAAGTATGCATTCCACAATTACACTAAACACATAATCATTGGATACTCACTAGGTGCCAAGCATTATGTTAGGTACTAAGAATGAAAGATAGAAAACAGAGCAAAGACAGAAAAGAACACCACTGTTGTCAATATTGTTGACTATTGTCATTTCTGAGTAGTGAGACTTAAGAGTTTGTACAACGGACATTTTAGAAACGCAAAGAAAATATGTTTTTATTTTTCAGTGAGAGAGAAAAAATTTACAATCCTTCATTTCAAGGAGATTGAAGTTGAAGTGTGTGAAAATGAGTGACCCAGTGTTTTAAAGACATTGTGATACGCAGCATAATAGTTGGATGCTCAGAGTTGGCATGGAAGTGTAGGAAAGAGTAAGAACTGATCTAAGAGATTAAAGTGAAGTTTGACAGGTGCTGGTGACTCATAATCCTAGTTACTCAGGAAGCTGAGATCTGAAGATCAAAGATCAAGAAGACAAATCCAGGCACTGCTATATCCAATTAACCAGCAATAAACTGGCATTAAAGACTTGAATCAAGTGATAGGGCTCCAACTGTTAGTGAAAAATCATTCACAGTTAAAAGTTTTTTGAAGCCCTGAGTTCAGCCCCAGTACTCCAATGTGCTCTCTCTGTCTCTCTCTGTCTCTCTCTCTGTCTCTCTCTATCTCTGTCTCTCTCACTCACTCACTCTCTCTCTCTCTCACACACACACAGACACACACACAGACAGACAGACAGACAGACACACACACACACACACACACACACACACACACACCATACCACCAGTAAATCTCATTTTAGACAAATCTGATTATGGACAGATTCCTTAACTTCTCGAATACATAGCTTCTTCTTTTTTCAAAGAAGGCTAAAACTCTGTCTTGCTTAGTATTTGGAGGATTAAATGTGAAAATACAAAAAAGCACAGGATACTGTACATAAAACCTAAATATATAAATTTGGCCATTGGTCACAGGGCCAAACCTACACAGTCAGTAGTACTTTACAATTATCCATTAACCTGTCTATCCATTCACCTAATTGATTATAAAATGTAATGTTTCATTTTTTTTATCTGAAAATCTCCAAACTCTTTCCCCAAACTCTGTCCTACATTGATGTACTAAACAGAGAAGTAACTAAGCTCATATCATTGCCTAAGTCTTGAGCTCAACAAGGAGCATCAATAAACTTTTACTACCTCAAGTGAAGTTGGGAGGTAGAAGCTGGGACGGCCAGGGGCTTTGGAGTAGACAGACCTACAAGCTCTTAAAAGTTTTGCATTTCAAATTTCTATTCACTCTTACAAGTATACTACAAACATCTATCTTAAGTGCCTGTTAAAAAAAGTACAAATAAGCCAGGTACCAGTGGCTCATGCCTGTAATCCTAACTACTCAGGAGGCTGCATGGCTCAAAGCCAGCCCAGGCAGAAAGTTCATGAGACTCTTATCTCCAATAAACCACCAGAAAACTGCAAGTGGCACTATGGCTCAAGTGGTAAAGTGCTAACCTTGAGCTGAATTGCTGAGGGACAGCACCCAGGCCCAGAGCTCAAGCCCCACAACTGACTAAAAAAAAAGTAAAAATATATAAAATAGCTAAAATATAATAGACAATAAATTTAGGCCATTTTTCGCACATCCATCTATAATGACTCTAATTTTATTTTATAGTGTCTAAGTTTCCTTATTTTATGAACTAATTTTAAAAAGTGAAAGAATCCATTTTGTAATTATGTGTTGATTATAAAATGTCTCTTATTACTTAATTATTGAGGGCGTGGTGGCCAGCTGATAGGATTTTGAGAAGTGATTGGATCATCAGGATTCTGACCTAATCAATGGTTTCATCTCTGATGGATGTGTAATTTGATGACATTGGGGGAGGTGAAAAATGGAAGCCCTAATTGGAAGAAGTAGGTCACTAAAGGAGTGTCCTTGGGTTAACTTGTCTTGGCTCCTTACTATATTTTCCTTTATCTCTGTTTCTTGGCTGCCCCAATATGAACTGCTCTGTTCATATTACTCTCTTTACTATAGTAGACAAAGTCCTTAGAAACAGTGAATGGAATGAATCTTTCCTTCTTTTTCATATATATATTTCATATATATATATATATGTATTTTTTTTTTTTTTGTTGGTGGTGGGGCCTGAACTCTGGGCCTGGGCACTGTCCCTCAGCTCTTCAGCTCAAGGCTAGAGCTCTACCACTTGAGCCACAGCACCACTTCTGGCCTTTTCTGCTTATATGGTGCTGAGGAATCAAACCTAGGACCTCATGCATACAAAGCAAGCACACTACCACTGAGCCATCTTCCCAGCCCCCCAGTTTTTGTTTTTAATGGGAAGTATCTGTCACTGAGATAAGAAAAGTAACCAATACACTTGCTATTCAATATGAGAATGAAATAATAATGAACAAAAAGGAAGAATCAAAAAAGAACAATGGATGGGGCTGGGAAGGTGGCTCAGTGGTAGAGCGCTTGCCTTGCATGCCTGAGGCCCTGGGTTTGATTCCTCAGCACCACATAAGCAAAAAGAAAAAAGCCAGAAGTGGGGCTGTGGCTCAAATGGTAGAGCGCTAGCCTTGAGCTGAAGAGCTGAGGGACAGCGCCCAGGCCCAGAGTTCAGGCCCCACGACTGGACCCCCCCAAAAAAAAAAAAAAGAAAAGAAAAAAGAACAATGGAAATACACTTAGACCTACCATATGGAATTAGCTGTTGTGGGATTCTGGGTGGGCTGCTGCTGAATGCCTGGTGGAAACATGAATACTAGGAGCAAAGCAAAGCTTGCTTATACTGAATTCTGGGCATTTTTGTAATCTCACTTGGCTTATTTTTCTGACTTCCAACACATTCCTCCAAAATTTCATCTCAATAAAAGAAAAACCTATTTCCTTTCCAGCTTCTTGGTGCCTTTAATATTACTTGGGCTTGTGTCTTTTTGTGCTGAGTCCACCTGATGCAATAATTTAGTCAACTAAGCATCTATAAGAAGCCCTACAATCATGGAGCTTCTTCAACTGCTTTCTCCTGCCAATCATGAAAGAACAGGATAGTATGTATTCAAAATGAACAGGTAAAAAAATAACAAACAATTATGGGAAGAACAGAAAGGTTTCATGTTTTATGTGTTATTTCTATCCAAGGTTCTGAAAAATGCTGTTATATGTGGATTACCCTTACCCCTCCAGCACTATCCTCCCAGCTCTTGAAGAAAGCCTATTTAAAGAACAGAGAAATACATTCCACAAATATAACTCTTCAGTGGCTTACATTTTTGATCTTTTCAATTTGAATTTTTTTTTAGTGAATCACCTTTAATTTATTCCATTGACCATTTTAGAAAAATTTCACATTGGATTACATATTAGCACAAAGTTGTATGATCCAATAAAATGTAACAGAACAAAAATTTAACCATCATCATTTTGAGAATTTCAGATATATCTGTGATTGTGTTTTTTGTTTTGTTTGTTTGTTTATTTTTTGTTGGTCATAGGGCTTGAACTCTGGGCCTGGGTGCTGTCCCTCAGCTCTTTAGCTCAAGGCTAGTGCTCTACCACTTGAGCCATAGCACCACTTCTGGTTTTCTGGTGGCTTATTGAAAATAAGAGTCTCGTGGCCTTTCCTGTCTGGACTGGCTTTGAACTGTGATCCTTAGATCTCAGCCTCCTGAGTAGCTAAGATTACAGGTGAGAGCCACCGGTGCCTGTCTTTGTGATTTTAAAAGTTTTATTACTGAATGTTTATTTTCTTTAAAAGCTTTCATAGATGTGGTAGGTGGGGAAGAATGTAGTTTAGAACTTGGAAAAAGTAAGTCAGATCATTAAAGTGAAACAGCATAAATATCAGGCTATGGGTCTGGTCAAATGGGAGGAAGAAAAGAACATGGACAGTTCAAACACACACACGCGCACGCGCGCACACACACACACACAGAGCAAGCAAAAGCCTGCAGTATAAAATTCTTTGCCTTAATTTGTTTCTCCTGTCTTTGCTTGGCCCTGCATACTTCCAGTATTTACAATGTCTTACTCTACTTATGTTGGCAAAAGCCAAAACAAAAGAAAAAACCTAATAGGCTATTTCAAAGGCTTGAGACAAACACAATTGAGAAGTGGTGTAAATCAAACTTATCTACCTGTCTGCTTTGCAGTGCAGTCAGGGCATCTGGATACTGTCAGGGCGTTGCAACCCATATCCCAAAGTGACTTTGTTATATGAAACGAGTTTAATTTTTTTCCTCTTTGTAACCTTGTGAAATTCTCACATTAAAAACCAATCACATCTTTCAAATTACAAACGATTGTGTTTGGCATCACAGTCTCTGGTGTAATGGGTCAAGCTTGTTTTCACTAAAATGAAATCAGCTTTCAAAATAAATCATCTGCAACAACATTCTACTCCCCAAATCATATAATCCTATTAACAGAGTTTCATTTTTTTTCCCTCTTCATTGTCACTAGTCTGACAAGATTGGCCATGTGTCAACATGGAGCAACACAAAGCTTTAGAGGATCAGGTCAAGGCAAGGAGAGCTACTGGCTGCAGCCTTTCGAAGCTTAATGAGCCCTAACCTGTGCTTCATCTTTACCTAACATGCTTCACAGGTAACATGGGAAGCCAGTTACTCCAAAACGAGCCAGTCAGTAGTCCAGGTGAGACAATCAAAGTGTAGTGTGCTACCATGGTCATGGCAGCAAAGAAGACAACTATCAATCACATAGTGGTTGGTGTCCTAAGTGAGCATATGACCCAGTGACTTCTGGGACTCTGCCCAAAATGTAAATTATGTGCAATATACAAAGAACATCTTATAATTTCAGATTTGTCACTTCTTTTCTTCTGCTAGAGGATAGAAAAGGTTTCTAGAAAATCTTTAGAGATAAGAACTTTATTTCTCTTTTTTTTGGGGGGGGGTCCAGTAGTGGGGCCTGAACTCTGGGCCTGGGCGCTGTCCCTCAGCTCTTCAGCTCAAGGCGAGCGCTCTACCACTTGAGCCACAGCGTCACTTCCGGCTTTTTTTTTTTTCTGCATATGTGGTGCTGAGGAATCGAGGGCCTCATGCATGCAAGGCAAGCGCTCTACCACTGAGCCCCAAGAACTTTATTTCTCTAGCCTGTATAGTAATAATGTACAGTTCAGATTGGTCTTTGTCCTTTTTTTTGTTTTTGTTTTTGGTTGTGGGACTTGAACTCTGGCCTAGGTACATCCCCTCAACTCCTCAGCTCAAGGCTAACACTCTATCTCTTGAACCACAGTGCCACTTCTGGTTTTCTGGTGGTTAATTGGAGATAAGAGTCTCATGGACTTTCCTGACCTGGCTGGCTTTGAACCACGATCCTCAGATCTCAGCCTCCTGAGTAGCTAAGACTACAGGCGTGAGCCACCAGCACCCAGCTCCTTTTAAACAGTATGAGACACCACCGCACTAGGGTTTACTAGTAGGGCAACTGATAGTCTGAGAACATAATGTATTTTATTAATCAGCTGAAGTAGTTGAAAGCTGTGGACAACTTAAAAGTTTCGATAATGACAGGTCACAAATACTGTTAGCCAGGGCCATGTTCCTTCTGGGATGTAATGCTTGTGGGTAGACGTGCACAGATAATCCACTTCTTGCCAGAGAGTTCTCTTTCATATCAGTTCCCGAGGACAGCTTTGTTGCTGAGCCAATATGTTCTGGCATAACATTGACATGTAGGCTGAAGGGTAAATTGTTCTTCAGAGTCAATACAAACTTGGCATTGATCTGATTTTGATATTTTGAAAGCTCTCTCCAGGTCAGAGTCTCTCATGTTCATTTCCTTGGTTTTTAGCTTTTCTCTGACTAGAATAGATCCTAGGTTTGAATCCTGCTTCTGATACTTATTAACCTAACAAACATAACCAGAATATTAACCTCAATAATTGTTTCTCAATCTATTGACATGGCATAGTAGTGTTAACTGGCTTAAAGGATTATAATAATGATCAAATAATAATTGGAAATTATGAAAATTAGTAGCTTAGCCTTCCCCTCTTAGAAAATAACTATAGGATTATTGTACATAAAATTAATTCTATATACATGAGTAATAGCAACTAGTAGGAACAATTACACAATCTCAAGCCTCTGAAAACATTTTTTTCTCAAAATTTTGTTATAATATAAAGGGTAATTACATGCAAATGGAAGGTTCTAAATGTCTGCAATTTGCTTTCTTTGAATTTCCTAGAAATTGTGTGGGTTCTTCACATTGTAGATCAAACAATATTTAACAGATGATGTATTTCCTCGACCAAAAGACAAGCAGCAATTTTCTGTGGGAAGTTACTTTTAGGTCTGAATGGGTTTGAGATAAACTGGCAAGGATCTTGAATAAGTGGCTTCTATAATATCTCCCACAGTTTACAGCTCTATGGTCATCATTTCAAGCAAGTGTCATTAAGGGAAGATGTATATTTCTTTTTTAATGAGAAGGTAAGTAGTTATGATAAAGACCACCTCACCACCTAAGGCATCCAGCCACAAGGAAATATCTATGTTGCATGTGGAGATTTTAGTTCTTTTTCAAAAATTAAATGCTATCATCTTATCAGAAAATATTTATGCATATAATTTTATAATCAATCCGATTGTTATACTGAAGTGATGATTACAACATTCTGTAATTTTTTACTTTTCTTTCTGTAATCATTTATTTTTATTTTTATCCTTCACAGTGATAGATTGAGAAATATTAATATTTATTTACATGTTGAGTAGATCTAAAATATATTTTTATTTAAAAAGTTTTTTTTGTACAGTTAGACCAAGGAGGATATTCTTAAGAGAGGATCATAAAGGCTCAATAGCTATATGCATGTGATCGTACAAAATGGTGTTTATCAAAATAAACTCCAAGAAATGGAAACAATAGGTTCTTGCTTTTTCCCCCTCTCCTTTGTCATGGTTTTTTATTTCTGTACCTTTTATCTGTTTGGGGGAGGATAAGGGAGGGCACAGAAATGGAGGGATAAAGGGTGAACAAATGCAGCAGTGATAGTAGACACTATGTTGAAAATGAACTGTATAATTTGTTAGGGGAGTGGAGTGGGAAAAACTGGAAGAAAATGAGGGACGAGATGACAATGCCAACTCAGGTAACTGTAACCCCTCTGTGCGTCACCTTTACAATAACAATTAAATAAATAAATGTTTTGTGCTGTTAAAAAAGTAAACAAACAAATGCCTATGTTGATTTAAACATTGTTATTGTATATAAAACAAATAAGATTTTGACAAATCATTTTGGATGTAAAGTTACTGCATCTAGGGGCCCCCATTAAAGGCATGGTTCTTTTTTATGACAGTTTGATTGGAACATGAAGGAAATTAAATAAATTAAAATGGATCCTGAGTTTTAGATAGGTTAGGCAGAGCCTTAAGATGTGCAGCTAATATAATCAAGAACTCTAATAACAACAGATGCTAGAGGGGATGTGGACAGAAGGGAAACTTACTGCATTGTTGGTGGGAGTGTAAACTTGTTCAACAACTTTGGAAAGTAGTATGGAGGTTCCAAAAGACTCCACATAGAGCTCCCCTATGACCCAGCAATCCCATTTTGGGGCATTTACCCAAATGTTCACAAACAAGACCACACTAAAGCTACCAGCACAACTATGTTTATTGCAGCATTATTTACCATAGCTAAGATATGGAAGCAAGCAACCCAGATGCCCCTCAGTAGATGAATGGATCAAAAAAATGTTGCATATATACACAATGGAATTCTAAGCCTCTATCAGAAAGAATGCCATTGCCCCACTTGTTAGGAAATGGAAAGACTTAGAAAAAATTATATTAAGTGAAGTAAGCCAGGCCCAAAGAAATATAGGTCCCATGGTTTCCCTTATTTGCAATAACTAGTATATGTCTGAGTCAAGCAGAAAAGGTCAGATAAGTTGATGTTAGGGAAATGAACCCTAAGATATGTATTCAAATGTTTTTTTTTTCTTTCATGCAATTGTTTCTAACACATTTGTAAGATGATTTCTTTGTTGCTTTGTATGTCTCTCCCCCACGGTATAACCCCTGCTTTCACTGTATTTGATATTGTTATAATTTGTGGAGGGGAAGGGAAAAAACAAATTGTTTAAATAGGATACAGGTGGGCCCATTGCAACAATGAGATGTACAAGTTGTTATGTCGGAAACGAACTTTACAACTTTGGTGGGGGGCGAGGAGGGTTGGGGGGGGTTGGGATGGTAAGGGGAAACAAAGGAGGAGGCTACAATGCTTGATAAGAAATGTACTCATTATCTTGCCCATGTAATTGTAACCCCTCTGCACAGTATTTTCACTATAATAAAAAAAAAGAAAGAGAAAAAAGAAAAAAAAAAGATGTGCAAATGAAAGATGCCAAAATGAAAGTGTCCTCATAAAAGCTTGCTATTACTAACAGAGAACGATGAAATGAGTTATGTATATTTACATGTTTTCCATGAAGCTAATTTTTTAGCACATTTTTTTCATACTATCAAAGCCTAGAAATGCCCTTCAGTGGATGGTAGACCTGCCATTGTTTGGTTCTTCTGACTTTCTACTTATTAATTTACATTTCTTCACTGCTAACATATCCCATACTATAACTGCTTTTGTTAATAAGTGAAGACTTCCCATGACTCAAATTGCTGACTTAGTATTTTTATGCTAGTACTGGGGCTTGAACTCAAAACCTTGCACTTTCACTAAGGATCACCATTGGTACTCGACCATTGAGCCACACCTCCAGTTTATCTTAGCATTAGTAAGTGGTGGGTGCTTTGCTTTTTTTTTTTTTTAACTTTCATACCACTTTTTTTTTAATTGTGAAAGTATCGTACAAAGGGGTTACAATTACTTGGGCATGATATTGAGTACATTTCTTATCAAGCATTGTTGCCTCCTCTTTTGTTTCCCTTTTAAATCTGAAAACAGAAAGACAGTGATCTGATGGGACATTTCTGAGACCTAAGGTAGAGGCACTGTCAGTACACTGACTCTTAGCCTAGAATTCTGCTTTTGTTTTAGTATCATCCATGTTATGTAAATGTTATAGAAAAGAGGTAGCTGAGCTCCTCTGCCCAGATAACGGTCATTAAACTTCCAAGCAGTCAGATGTCGAATATGGTGCTACAGTGGCTTGCTCTGATGGCAGTAGCATGGGGACTGGCCATGTAAGCCACTCCTTCAGGCTGCCCCCCTAGTTCATTTTGGTGATCCATTGGATTCCTCCTTCTTCACCCCACAAGACCAAATTGTATGCTTTTCTAAAATAGTTGATGGCCATTCTGACAGTTTGTTGAGAGGCTTCACAAAAATTTCTGTGGAACACTCCCTGGCCTCATGTAATCTGAACATTTAGAAGTCCCATGCTGCAGTAGTCTTGGGTGAAGTAATCTCTTAGCAAAAATTTCTCTAAGTAATTTAAAAAAGATTGTCAGCAAAGAACCTTGCATCTCACAGTCGTTTTATCAGAAGGGTGTGCTGGAAGGGGGGTGTCTTTCAGTCCAGTGAAAAGGGGATTGAATACTCCATGAAACATTGTCTTTTTGGTCCCCTTCAGAACATTAAGTTTGATGCCTATGACCGAAAGATAGAACTCACACTCATAGTTTATGAAGTTAATTTAACTCTGAGCTAGAGTAAGCAAACTATATTACCTTATTAACCTTGGGCAGACAACTGTGCTTATATCATGGTCTGGAATCTTGCCCTTAAAACCCACAATTGCTATGTATTACACGATCACTTGCCTGCTAACAATTACTCCCAAGTGGTAGGATGACATTCTTTTCCTGCTCATAATAATTTGACAATTTCCATGGATAGAGGTGTGGTCCTAAGAAGGTCCTATCTTGTAGAGAATATTTTCTTTCACCCAGAAGTCCAAATGGCTACTATTCATACCTCATTGCTTCTATATTTCTACTGATATATTCTGGCCTGAGGAGAAATATGTAAAAGAAAACAGAAGGAGGTATCTAATATTGGCTAGGGTGGCCAGGTTAAAGACCAAAATCATGCAAATAAGACTTTTTGTTTGTGAGAATGACATGAGTTTAGGCCAATTCACCACAACAGCTTCTTTATCTTCCTTCTTGGTATTGAGGATTGGATTCACATGAGGCACATGCTCCACTCTGAGCTACACCTCCATCCCCAAGATGGCATCTAAACTCAAAATTATATAAAAGACTGACAGTGCTGCATTGACTGATCTGTTGATACAGAGTAATCAGCAGTGGCAACTGATAAACCTTGGAGTCTTAGAGTGTATATTGTAGATTATATTGTATACATTATGGTGAAACATTTCCCTTAGTTTTTATTTATGACACAAAATGGAGACTGGGTACATTTAAGTATTGTACATAGTGTGTGTATGTGTGTGTACTTGTGATCTTATGGTCACACATTTGTATGAGTGTGTTGTTTATTAGGCTGTGGCTTTATGAGCATAAAGATTGTATTCTAGGTATTTCTTGATAGCCTACTTCTAGCTTAGATGCTCTGCAAACGTATTGTGACAATGAATCCCAACAGTGTGAGGAATCTGACAATATGAAAGAATGTATCTTAAATAACATGATGGAAAAATTAACCAAAATGCCAAGGTCAGGGATTTTTCTTAAGTCTATATAGGTAAAAATAATTTATTTTCAAATTTTGCTCAACCTTCAAACAGATAGCTATCGTGTATTCATTTGCTTTTATGGAATCTGGATCAAATGTAATAGTCCTTAACAAATCTTCCTCCTTCACAAGCTTTACCAGACCTGTCCTCTCCTACTGAGGTCACCAAGGTGATGGATTGATGTCAGAATAATCTGAGCTTTGATGAACCACAGCATACTTAGGACTGTAGTTTGCATGGGTTTGCTACTGGACCAATTTTTGTTACATAAGTTAGACTCTTTTCAGTTTTAGTTAGTGCTATTTTGATGACTGATCTATGTAACTGGGATTCAAGCTCATTCTACTGACTCTGCAGTATTCCTCAGGAAATTATCATCAGTTTATGCCTATATTGTGCTAATGTACCCAACAGTGTTTATTGTGCCTCATTTAAACAGCTCTTTGATGTTTATTATTGTATAGTTTCTTGGGAGTGAGAAAATGGTTTATTTCCAGATAATTCTCAAAAATGACCTTTTCCCTACTTGTAGCTTTGTCTCTCTCCCTGAAAGCTTGAGATTGCCTTGAAAATTCTGGTGGGTCTACTTTGATTATGCCACGAGCTAAAAGGGGATGCCCTTGGGTTCTGATTGGCTGGATAAGCACATTATAAGACAAACCTCTGTTTCAGATGTCAATAAAAATGAGTAGCATATACTGAACACCTAGCTGGCACTTGGTAGCCAGCATGTCTCATTTTCTGTACCAAAAATTATTTCTAGGTCTGTTGTTTCTGGATAAATTCTGCACTGAATCTGTGGACTTACCTTTCCAGTGAAGGTGGACATTTTCCATTACACAGAAGCACTGAACTTGGTAAAAGATGAGAGAGAAAGGAATTCACTCCTTTTCTGTTTGCTTCACTGCTTAAGTTGGGACATCTCTTGAACTAGAACTTAGACTTCCTTGGTTTTCAGGCCTTCAGATACTGATGGAATTATACTACTACCACTTACTTTCCTGGGTCTCCAACTTAGAGAGGGAAACTCATGAGACTTCTTGGCCTCCATAATCAAATAAGCAAATTTCTCACAATAAATGCTTCCCTTTCCCTTCTCCTCCTCCACCCCCCTCCTCCTCTTCCTTCTTCTCCTCCTTCTCCTCCTTTTCCTCCTCCTTCTTCTCCTCTTCCTCCTTTTCCTCTTCTTCTTCCTTCTCCTCCTCTTCTTCCTCCTTCTGCTCCTCTTCCTTCTTGTTCTCCTCCTCCTTCCTCTTCCTCCTCCTCTTCCATCTCCTCCTTCTTCTGTCTTCATCTTCCTCCTTTTCTTTCTTCCTTCTCTCTTTCTTGCTCCATCTTCTTCTTTTCTCTCTCTCACACATACTTAAAATGAAGTAGTAATACAGCTAGCTACTCAGGGCTAATGCTTGATGATCACCAAGCAATAGCAAGTTCTTCTATTAACATGTTTTCCTTTCCTCTGTCATGTGTGCATGTGTGTGTGTGTGTGTGTGTGTATGTGTGTGTGCGTGTGAGAGAGAGAGAGAGAGACAGACAGACAGACAGACAGACAGGGATAGACAGAATTAGAGACAAAGAGACAGATAGGCAACCAAGGGAAGCAGAGAGAGACAGAGACATAGAACACTCTTATGCCTCTGTTTTTGTTATGACATCATTCCTACTGGGTTAAGTCTTTGCCTTTATGATTCACACAATTTTACTTATTTCCTCACAGTTTCTGTCTCAAAACAGAGTCACATTAGGATTCAAGGCTTCAATATGTAAATTTTATAAGAAGACAATTCAGTTCTTAAAAGTGCTCAAAAATAGTAGTGCTTTTTTATTATTACAGTTTTATTACCTATGCACTCAATCAGTACACAGCTTTATCTTTTGTAGATGTGAGACTGTATAACTATTTTCAAAGTTAAGGTCAATTTTAGACTCCTTGAGGGAATTTCCAGAACAAAAAGTAGCTTAGGTATTGAATGGAGTATCTCTATCTATCTATGAAATCTATCTATATATACACAATGGAATTCTATGCCTCCATCAGAAAGAATGACATTGCCCCATTTGTTAGGAAATGGAAAAACTTGGAAAAAATTATATTAAGTGAAG
>NW_012267443.1:475227-483356 GCF_000151885.1 Dipodomys ordii
ACTCTACCACTTGAGCTACAGCGCCACTTCCGGTTTTCTGGTGGTTTATTGGAGATAGGAGTCTCACGGTCTCTCCTGCCCGGGCTGGCTTTGAACTGCAATCCTCAGATCTCAGCCTCCTGAGTAGCTAGGATTATAGGCGTGAGCCACCAGCGCCTGAATTCTTTTTTAATATTTTTTTTGTCAGTTGTGGGCCTTGAACTCTGGGCCTGAGAGCTGTCCTTCAGCTCTTCAGCTCAAGGACAACACTCTACCTCTTGAGCCACAGTGCCTCTTCCAGTTTTCTGGTAGTTAATTGGAAATAAGAGTCTCACAGAGTTTTCTACCTGGGCTGGCTTTGAACCATGATCCTCAGATCTCAGCCTCCTGAATAGCTAGGATTATAGGCATGAGCCACCAGCAACCGATGAGACTTATTGCTAACTACCCAAAAAGCTGGAAGTAAAGGTGTGGCTCAAAATAATAGAGTGCTAGCCTTGAGAAACAAAGCTCAGAGACAGCACCCTGCTCCTGAGTTCAAGCCCTAGGAATGGATGGTATACACACACTTAGAGGTAGGTGAAACTTAAGATATTGTGGAGCTGAGCTTTTGTGACTCATGCCTAATATATTAGGCATGAGTCTGAAGGAGTATGAGATCTGAAAACCACAGTTAGGCACTAGGCCAAGCAGATAAATCCAAGAGACCCTTATTTCCATTTAAGTGGGAAAAAGCCAGAATTAGAGGCTTGGCTCAACTGGTAGAGCACCAGCCAGCCAAGAGAGAGTGCTAGGCACTGAATTCAAGCCCTGGTACTGACCATAGTGTGGCCAGGGAAGATCTTTTTGCAAGATAAAAAAGATCCACCCATAAGGGCATTTTGGGAGGTTCACTGCTGGTTAGAGAACTCCTTATGAAGGGCAAAAGTGACAAAATGGCAGTTGACTGAGCCTGATCTAGAGGTAGGAGAGATGACTCAGAATTACTGATGCTAACAGAAGGGTCAGAATATGGAGGTGTGTGAAGGGGTGATGGTTTTAAGACCCTGGCACTCTTTCACTGCAGAGATGGAATAAGTAACATGTTCAGAACTTCCCAAGGCAGCACAAATACAGAGAAAACTCCAAGCCATTGTGACTATCACCTGATTATTCACAGTGCTTTTGGGTTTGAGAATCCAGTTCTCATCTTTGTTCTTTCTAAAAAAAATTACCTCTAGGTGAAAAGGAGATAAATTAATATATTATAATGCTTGCTTGTCAGTACCATGTAAGATATGCCTTCCTAGAGACAGTTGACGTGTGTGTTCTCATGCTTGTGTGTGTGCATGAATCAGTCTTGCATCTCTGAAGTCTGACTTTAGGCAGGCCCCAGCTTCCTTTCCTTGCCTCCTGCCATTCACTCATGTGTCAGTTGAGATCTGCCAGAGCCCCCCTCTAATGGTTCCCAGGGCTGTGCTTGGGGCTATAGGGGCAGGGCAGATTTTTTTTTCATGGAGGCACATCACTGGAAGTCCTTTCTCTTGCTGCTCTGTGAAAGTATGACTTTGTTTGAGTGTTTCTGGCTCCCATTCCTTAGAAACTATTGTGAAGGGCTTTCTTTCATCATAGTTCTTAGTATTGGCCCACCCAACTTGGTATTGCATCAATGGAAAGTCTGCCCCTAAATGGAGGGTAGTGTATTATTTCATACAGGTCATTAAGTAAAAGACACAGAAATTCCCTGCTCTCTTAGGCAGAATGTCACTTTGGTCTGTGTTTATTTGTAAACAACTTCAGGCTTTGAAGTAAAAAGAGAACCCTATACCCATGAGACTACAGGATCAGACTCATATATCTGCACAGCTTGCCCTGGAAAAATCTCTCTCTCTTTGTCTCTCTCTCTGTCTTTCTGTCTCTCTCTCTCTCTCTTTCTCCATATATCTATATATATATATATATGGCACAGACCTTAATTTTCACTCTTGTACCAATTGTAAGGATTGCTTTTCCACAAGTCATTGTGTATCTAAGAAAAGAATCCTCTACTGCCTTGCTTTGTCCTAATTAAAAATGCAAGATAAAATAAAAAGGCAAAGACCTATAAAAAGTAACTCTTTCATGATTAAATCTTTAGAAAATAAATGTTGAAGCTGAGAAGTGAATACCCTGATGCCTCCAATTCCGCCAAAGAAGATCATGCTAATGTTCTCATGATACTAGATACAAATATAAACTTTCTCATTAATATTCAAAAGGATTAAATATAAACACCAAATTCCAACTGTGAACAATCTGAAAATACAACCAAATTATACATAGTCAATATTTTTAAGAAGGTGATCTTTCCTGTCTCTATGCTTAGAAACATAAAACACTTACAAATGGATATTAAATTTATCCAATTGTGATTGTATTGTTAGATTCTCTGCAAATATTTACTTTACCACAGTCTTTTAGAGTTCTGTGTTTGAAATTCACATTACTTTGAACTCATGTATCTAAGTCAAGAGATTCAGCTATTTGTGGGTATTAACACAAGCTGGGTATTCTGTCTGACATTTCAGGTGAGATTCAGTGAAGTGTTTATGACTCCAGGTCAACAATCACTGGGTTAGGAACAGAATAGATTCGGAACTGGAATGTCCAGACCAGGGCATCAGCTTCTGGCCAAAGAGGAGCTGAGCAGTGTGTCAGTGTCTCCAGCTCCATAAAGAGGAGGATGGGAAAGGTGACCAGGACTGTAACCATGCTGCCTCACTCAACTCTGTATTGTCCATTATGGCTTCCTGCTGGGCACTTCAACTGCACCCACTATTTAATAGTGTGCACATGCTTTGTTCATCACTGGAAGATTACCGGATTACCTGGGATTAAAAAGAGAAGGTCACCAGATCAGCTGACATTGGGTCCAATTGAGGCCTTAAAACTATAACAGCTTCTTGGCTTTTAAACAAGTCTATCTGCAGCAACTTTTTCTGTTTCAAGGCTAAACCCATCTTTTCAAGGGCTTCTCAGAGTCGGAAGGCAAAGAATTTTTGAGACCCCACAATGAATAAGAATCCAAGTTTCAATTTTCTTGTTTGGAAAATCAGGGTAAAATATCTGTTTCTTAGGGTTGCTGAAAGATTAAGTCATTTATGCTGACAGGTCAACCTGTACCCTTGTTTCAGCATTTTGTTATTTCCCTTCTCCTCCCCAAATTCGAAAATGTATACACAAGATTCAGAGCACCGGAATACAGTGAAAACAGGGGTTAATACCATGGGGAAAGAACATACAAAAGAAAAAAATCACATAATACATTAAAAACAACACTGACAAAGATAAAAACTCTCGTGTCCCTATCTTGGGGTTCATTTCGCTTAGCATCATCTTATATGGTCATATGTACATAGCTTTTGACCTCTTCTGCTTGTCTGGTAATATTATCCTAGACATACGTATACTAGTTATTGCAAATAAGGGAAGCCATAGGTCCTATGTTTCTTTGGGCCTGGCTTACTTCACTTAATAAAATTTTTTCCAAGTCTTTCCATTTCCTAACAAATGGAGCTGTGTCATTCTTTCTGATGGAGGCATAGAATTCCATTTTATATATATGTACACATTTTCTTGATCCATTCATCTACTGAGGGGCATCTGGGTTGGACCCATATCTTAGCTATGGTGAATAATGCTAACGCATATTTATTGAGTTATCCTAATGTTTACTTTGTTTAAGACACAGATACATGTGCTGGTTGTACAGCAGCAAAGAAGAAAGATGAGGTCTTTCCTAACAAAAAGTGCATGCTTTTATGGAAGAGATAAACTAAGCAATAAAATTTTGACATTTGTGGGGCTGGGAAGGTGGCTCAGTGGTAGAGCGCTTGCCTTGCATGCATGAGGGCCTGGGTTTGATTCCTCAGCACCACATAAGCAAAAAGAAAAAAACCAGAAGTGGTTCTGTGCCTCAAGTGGTAGAGTGCTAGCCTTGAGCTGACGAGCTGAGGGACAGCGCCCAGGCTCAGAGTTCAGGACCCACGACTGGACCCCCCCCCCAAAAAAGAAAACATAGGAGGACTTGAGTGTTGCTGTGTGCAAAGGGGTTAGATGGAGAATATATTAAAGAGCTAGAGGTGGTCTCTGATTATATGATCATGGAAAGCATCTATAGATATAATTTTTTCAGTTGTTTTGGTGATAGTTTTTTAATATATATTTTATTGTAAAGATACTGTACAGAGGAATTACAGTTACATGCGTCTCCCCATCTTCCCCCCACCCGAAGTTGTAAACAAAATGCTGAAACAAGGATGTACAAGACACAATGTTGAAAATGATCTTTACATATAATATTTAAAAGAAGACTATAATCAATGGGAGAGTGAGGTAATTGATCATCTGGAAAATCATTGGTCAAGGGTATAGTAACAGCAAAGACCTGGATGTGGGAAGGAACTATTGAGCGCTTCAAAGCCTTAGTAAACACTTAGTAAAAGCCAGTAAAACTTATATTAGATCATGTTCTTCCCCAGATTACAACTCTATGGTAATTTCCTATCTTACATAAAAAGGTCAGAATTCTTTGTGTGTGTGTGTGTGTGTGTGTGTGTGTGTGTGTGTGTGTGTGTGTGTGTGTGTGTGCGCACGCACACACGCGTGCTGGTTGTGGGGCTTGAACTCTGGGCTTGGGCACTGTCCCTGAGCTCTTCTGCTCAAGGCAAGTGCTCTGTCACTTGAGTCACAGCACCACTTCTGGTTTTCTGGTGGTTAATTGGAGATAAGAGTCTCATGGACTTTCCTTGCCCTGGCTGGCTTTGAACTGTGATCCTCAAATCTCAGCCTCTTGAGTAGCTAGGATTACAGGTGTAAGCCACCGGCACCCAGCAAAAGGTGAGAATTCTTATGTGGTTTTCAAGGGCCACCCTTGCCTGTTGCCTTTTTTTTCTTTGTCGGTCATGGAGCTTGAACTCTGGGCCTGGGTGCTGTCCCTCAGCTATTCAGCTCATGGCTAGTGCTCTACTATTGATCCACAGTGCCACTTCTGCCTGTTTATGTGATGCTGAGGAATTCAGAGCCTCATGCATGGGAAACAAGCACTCTACCACTGAGCCACCTTCCTAGTCCTGTTGCCTGCCTTTTTTTTTTACCACCATGCTCAAGTGGGTTATTTCCTCAAGGAAGAAGTGAGACGAACATAGTAGAGGCCGGTTAGGGCTTCTGTAATAATCAAGGAGAGAATTAAAGGCTTCAGTGGTAATGTTGGCATGAGGCAAAGTGTTTTCATTGGAGATGTATTTAAGAACAATACTGACAGATCTTAATGATGGATTGGCTGTAGGCACTAATTTTATATCTCTTTGGCTTTTGCCAGTTGACAGTAGTTGTTAATAGTTTCTTCTAGTTTGAATGTTCAGCTTTCTTGGAGGTGTTATACTTCTATAGTGAACTGAGAGGTGAAAGATATAAAAACATTATTATTATTATTATTTTGTCGGTTGTGGGGCTTGAACTCTGGGCTTGAGCGCCATCCCTGCATTCTTCAGCTCAAGGAGAGCACTCTACTGCTTGAGCCACAGCACCACTTCCAGTTTTCTAGTTGGTAATTGGAGATAAGAGTTTCACGGACTTTTCTGCCGGGGCTGGCTTTGAACCATGATCCTCAGATCTCAGCTTCCTCTGTAGCTAGAATTACAGGCATGAGCCACCGACGCCCAGCTAAAAATGTTATCTTATAAATGATCAGATTTTTTTCCCATGAAATTTTATCTCAGCATGGTGTCAAAATGAAGCCAATTCTCCAGAACTGTATTAAAGATTAGCTTTATGGTGTAGACATTCTACTAGTGGATTTTCCAGGGCCCCAAAATAGGGGGTGGAAAGGAAAAGGAAATAAAGCTTCAATTGTCCTAAAGCAAAGCAATACACAGCAACAAAATCACTCCCAACACTCCCCCCTCCCAAGGAAAAATACTGCTTATTTATCACTGTTGTGATATAACTTTTATTGAACTAGAAGCTGAGATTCTTGGCTAAAAACGGAATTTGGATTGTCATTGAGTCTATTATTTCTACGGAAGAACTAATTTTTATAAGGTTGAGCGTATTATACAATGAGAATGTAATTTGAAAACAACAGATGTGCTAGGCCTGAGAATGACCTACAAAGCCCCATGTAGTCTGGCGCTCTCTCACTCTCCTCTGTCTTACTACCTACCTCTGCCCCACCCATATTGGTTCCATTGCCATTGCTAGATCGTAACTCCTTAAGTATTTTGCACTGGAATGAATATTTTGCCTCTTTTCTTATATGCCAATCAGATTTGTCCCGTCAGTGAGTTCTACTTTGATCACCATATTTAAATTTGCACCCAGATTCTCACCTCTCCTCCTACTCCACTACTCCTAGCTCCTTTTACCTAATGCTGTGCATTCTATAGAAGTTATTCAGAACCATTGTATAATTTACTTCTGCTTTGCTCCTTGCTTGTCTCATTAGGATGAGACAATGATTTTTTGTGCATGTGCTAGTACTGGGGCTTGACCTTAGAATTTCACATTCTCACTTGCCTTTTTTTTTTTTTTTTGCCTAAAGCTGGTACTTCTACTACTATATCTACAGTTATAGTTCTGGATTTTCTGCTGATTGGTTGGAGATAAGAGTCTTGATAGCCGGGTGCTGGTGGCTCACGCCTGTAATCCTAGCTACTCAGGAGGCTGAGATCTGAGGATCACGGTTCAAAGCCAGCCTGGGCAGGAGAGACTGTGAGACTCTTATCTCCAATAAACTACCATAAAATCGGAAGTGGCGCTGTAGCTCAAGTGGTAGAGCTCTCGCCTTGAGCTGAAGAGCTGAGGGACAGCGCCCAGGCCCAGAGTTCAAGCCCCACAACCGACAAAAAAAAGCAGATAAAGCTTCAAACTATAATCCTAGTCTATTAGCTAAGATTATAGGTGTGAGCCATCAGACCCAGACACTGGCAAAAATTTTTAATTAATTTTAATTAAAAAATCAAGTTAAATTTAAATTAATTTTAATTAATTTTCTCTCTGACATAGCCCAACCATGTAAAATAATACCTGGCACATATATAGAACTAAGTGCTTATTGAATGAATAAATAAGCTTATTTTTGTCATAACATGGTAAGGCAGGGTATGGAATGAAGAAAACTCAAGATTAGGATCTAAGCTCCTGACTTACAACAAATTCAATATTTATTCCCTCAAGGGAAAACAGAACAGCCTCATGAGAAGGAAAAATGGTAGACCGAGATCCCTGGCATCTGGTCCTTAACTTGATGGAATCAAAGGATCGTCCTCAAGCCCTGGTAGAGTGTTCTAAATAAAGAAGTAACTCATCTTGGGGAGAAGCTTTTAAAACAAGTGCACCAAAGGAAGCTGGCACTCTCATCGCTTCTGACACCCCCCTCCCCAACCTGCTCTCTGAATCAGAGCCAGAGTCCTGGGAAATGGGGCTGGAAAAATAGTGGTGCTAATAAAAAACTATGTCACAAGGCAGCTCTGTTTTGTGGCCTAATAGCAGGGTGTGATCTGTTAGGGGAGGATATTTCCCTACACACCCACATCAGTTGGGAACTACTGGCATGTTAAGGAAAAAATGGCCTCATAGGAAAATATCAGAGCAGTTGCTCCAAGAATATCTCTTGCAGCTTGATCTCTGAAAGGACTGCAGGTGATTTATGTAGTTGCACAAAGATTCTTCCCTGGGGCCACATTGCTAGGTAGGAAGGCATTGCTGAAAGTACAAGGATTTAGAAGGAACCATTCACCAGCCACATAACTAGGGCAGAGAAGATCTAAGAACTGGCATATTATTTCTATTGCTGGGGCTTTACTATGTCAAGACTGGTGTACTTTGTGGAAATTTTCATTTGGTCATGCTTATGGCTGGTAGTCACTGTTAACATGGGAAGAAAAGAAGAGTCCTGGACCCATTTACAATGACAGATTCTCAAGCCACAGAGGCCTTTCTAGGCACTGCCTCCCATAGCCTCTGCTCCTCTGTTTAACATGCAGCAATGGGAGGGGGGACCAAGATGGCGACGGGGCAGTAGGGAAACGCCACAGCTCTCTCCAACCAAAAAGAGAGTTCGAGTTCCAACGCTTAATCTCCCCAAGAGACCGACAACAACAAAAAGACGAACACTCAGAGAAAAACCAGAG
>NW_012267443.1:489491-516803 GCF_000151885.1 Dipodomys ordii
TGTAACCCTCTGTATAGTATCTTTACAATAAAAAAAAAAAAAAAAACATGCAGCAATGGAGAAAATGAGCTTCTTGCCTGCAAGGATGGCTAGGATCCCTGAGCACTTAGGAAGAAGAACAATCTAAAATGCACTTGGGAGTTGGTGGAAGGGATGGGATAGTGTCCATTATCACAGGAGGCCTGTCAGATTGCCAGGCAAGTTGCATTCTCTCTGGGTTCCAGGTGCTGTTTTGGAGCCCACAATTGCAAAGAAGACAATGCCAAAGGAATAGAAAAGAGATAAGGAGATCCATTTCTCTGGGATTTTTCATCTGCTTTTCCTTTTATCAGGATGCCTGAAAATAATGCAGAAAACTACCTTCTTTATAGGACCTTGCCAATTTGTTTCCCTCTGGAGAAAAGTTTTTAAAAAACAGACCCATTGTAATAATGGTACCCACAAGACGCTATATTGGAAATGAACTTTACAACTTTGGGTGGGGCGGGGGATGAGAGGTGGAGGAGGAAGGGATAGTGGGAGAACAAAGAGGGGGTAACAATGCTCTAATGCTCAACAAGAAATGCACTCATCACCTTACTCATGCAACTGTAATGCCTTTGTATAGCATCTTCACAGTAAAATAAAATTTAAAAAGTTAAAAAACCACTGAAACAGTAGTTGGGTGGGTGAGGAAGAGGGTTTCTCAAAGACAATTAAAGTAAACCACACATTGTTGGATTCCTTTGAGAAAGAAGCTGAAAACGAAGTAAAAGCAGAAATAGAGAATTTCTGTACATTCAGAGTTGACCACTAACTAGTATTTAATTATTCATTTATTTTTGGCAGCCCTGAGCTTCCACCTTGCTAGGCTGCCATGTTTGAGCACGCTTTTAATCCTATGTGATCACTGGTTATTTTAGCATAGGGCCTCTCTTGCAATCCTAGAGGGTACATGAGCCACAGTTTACCATCTCTCAGGCTTTCTTGCTATTGCTGGCATCACAGGCATAGCATCCGGCTTCCTCCATGTGGAGATGAAATCTTGGTGATTTTTCTGCAGGGCTGGCCTGGTAATTTGAACCTCTCTAGCTCAGCCCCTTACATAGTTTGGGATGTCATGTCACTGCTCCCAAATATGAGCTGAGAAAGAGTTTTGTGAACTTTACTGCCCAGGCTAGCCTCAAATCATAATCCTCCCGTTCTCTACCTTCTAAGTAGCTAGAAGTACAGGTGTAAGCCACTGGTACCTGGCTTGTTTCATTATTTCTCAAACACCAAATACTACTTTAAGTTGCTATAATTTAAAAAAAAAAGTGAACCGTGAACCAAATCTAGCTGACATTCACAAAAATCCTGCTAATTCTTATTAATTCTGGCACCATTTGCTGTTCTTTTCACAAGACTACAATCATGTTAGTGTAACTGATGTCTTTGAGCTACAGGGATTTCAGTGAGATTCTAGAGATACTTATAAGATATTCTCTCTCTCTCTCTCTCTCAGAGAGAGAGAAAGGAATATAAAGCAATCATTTACATCCTGGGATGCACAGAGGAAGATAAAACTTCACAGTATTCTTTGTAGAACAGTTACTATTTTGGTAATCTTTTGGATTCTGAACTTGGCCTGATAAGGAAAGAATGTAAACTGAAATACTTCTCATTGATTGACTATAGAGCTGGATGAATCATGGTGACATTTACCACTTATTATTTGCTTTTCTTTTCATGGTTTTTCTTTTTGCTTTCATATATTCGATGCAATTTTTAATAAAGATAGAACATCTCTGAGATTGGGAGCTGGGATCCAAATTCTGGTCAACCTCTGAGACTATGTTTCTAGGTAATTCCTTAGACAAATGTAAAACTTAATATGGCTCAAAAAAAAAGAGATTATGGCTTTGAATAGGCTATAAGAGAAACAACATGATCTAAAATCTGAAAACTAGGATCCAGCACTTGAAATTACTCTTGACTACAATCATCATGGTGAGATATGACCTTCTTTTCAACAAGGTAGATGGTGTTTCTTTTTCCCCTGAATTTTCTTTACAACCCTTTCACACTTCACTGATGGCAAACAGTATTGAGCTAAGATTTTTAAAGAGGAAAAGTTAAAAAAAAAAAGAAAAAAAGAAAAAGTGGCTCTGAAGAATGTTTTCATGTATAGCCATGAGTTTGAATCTATTTTAGACTCTTCAATTGTTATGTATAAGGAGTTGTACAAAGGGATTACAATTTGGTAAGTCAGGTTGTGAGTACAATGCTTGGCCAGTGTCACCCTTCCTTTGTTCCCCCTCATTTACCTACTCACAAGTTACATAGTTCATTTTTTACATAGGGCACATTGAATACAGTGACTGCATTTCTCCCTCCATTCCTTTATCCTTCTTCCCCTTCCCCAAAATGTTTCCATTTTCTGTATTCTATTTTAGATTTTTGAAATTTTCTTTGATATTTAAATGTGCTTTCTTTTGTTGTTGTTTGTTTTGCTTTTGTACCCATATTGGGGCATAAATTCAGGGCCTCAGTGCAGTACCTTAGCTTTTTTGTTGTTGTTGTGAAGGCTGGTGTTCTACCACTTGTGCCACAGTTCCACTTCTGGCTTTTTGGTAGTTAATTGGAGATCAGAGTGTCATGGGATTTTCTGCTTGAGCTGGCTTCAAATCAAGCTCCTCAGTTCTTAGCCTTCTGAGTATAGCTAGAATTACAGATATGAGCCAACAGTGCCCAGGTAAAGTTCTTTGTCATTTATTATTTTTTTAAAATTCTTTTTTAAATGGAAAAAAACACCCACCTTACACTTTGTTTCAGATATTTTTGCTCCTACTTTCTCCAAAAGTAACTTGCTTACAAATAGGCGTCTTTCTGGGGAAGTTTAACAACCATTTAAAAGTTTTGATGGAAAAAAACTTTTTTTCCAGAATTTTCTAGGAGAGTAAAGTATGATGAGACGAAAAGAGAGAACATATTGAGTATCTGAGTATCTGGTGCAAAGATTTCTTCAGAAGCGGTCATGATGCTAGGGCACTGAAACCTACCTTGACAACGTCAGTCACCCCTGACAGTCCCCTGGTACACATACAGCTATTTCACCAGGCTGGCCTTGACTTACGTTGCAACTTAGGCTGAAATTGAATTTAGTCTGTGTGTATATCTTTAACATTATTTTTTGCCGCTCAGATTTGCTAGAAGCAATTTCCTTAGCAGCATGGAATAGTGCCCATCTGGGATATTCCTAGAATTCATTTATTCATGCTTTGAATTGGCTGCATATGAAAGCTAGGTTTGATTCAGATTTGCCTCTTAGATTAAGTGCCCTCAAAACTCATCTAACATAACTAAAAATATTTTTTTTCTTCTCCCACTCAAAAACACACAACCCCATTCAGGAGTTAAATGTGCTGGCTGAATAAGTCGTTGGTTTGTCACTTCATTTCTTGAGCTTCAACTTGCCAGGGCCTGCAATAGAGCTCCTGATACTTTAGTTTTCGATTTCTGTGAGGCATAGCTCATAAATGTCATCATAAACTGCTCTGCAAAAATATACCTCAACGTCTATGATGTCAGATTCAAATGAGCTCAACTGTGTGTGTGTGTGTGCGTGCTTGTGTGTGTGTGTGTGTGTGTGTGTGTGTGTGTGTGTGTGCATCTGGCTAAAAAAAAATTAAGGTGGTGTTTTGATGCTGGACAGCATGATGACGGTTCCAGCATTCTTTCCTACCAAGAGCAGCTAGCAGGCTTCCAGTTCAGTTCTTCTTTCTTTTTAGTTGCTTTGGCTCCATTTTCCTACTTTTCAAGAATGGGAACTTTAAAGCTCTACTTTTTTCTACCAAGGTATATAAAATGCCTAGATGCCACCCTTCCACCATGGGCAGTAGGCCCATTTATGCAAGAGAACAATAAAGAGATGGTTTCTTTTCTTCTTCTTGGGTAATGTGAGGGAAGGAGGTGGGTGAAGCCAGACACATTGGCTCCATGCACATGCCCAAGCCTTTTTCAAAGTCTCACTGTATTGAGCAATAGGAAGGCAACTGTCTCCATATTAATATTACCAGTGACGATAGTCTAACTGGATTGGCTAGTTCTTTTCATTGAAACCTTGGCTTAAAGGGTGTGTCTAAGTGTCTGAATAAAACATAAATGGAAACAATCAAAAGGGAAGAGAGGCAAAAGTGAAATCACTCAGTTCTTGGCAAGAAAATAAAAAGGTTCCATTTTAGAATGCACACAGCTGAACAAAGAGCTAGTCTGAGATACCAACAAATCATAAAATATGAGGATCTGTCTGTGAAATTCTGGCATAAATAGACTGAATCGTGTAAGTAACTTAATTTACTATTAAGGCCAAGTGCACTTTCGGTCATCATTTCCAAATTCTGCTGAGCTAGGACTTGCCATACCTACAACTCTAAGAACTTTTCTGCTTTTTTGGGGGGTGGGGGTGTCCATTCGTGCGATACCTACAACTATAAGAACTTTTCTGTTTTTTGTTTTTGTTATTTTTGGGGGGGTCCATTTGTGGGGCCTGAACTCTGGGCCTGGGCGCTGTCCCTCAGCTCTTCAGCTCAAGGCTAGCGCTCTACCACTGGAGCCACAGCGTCACTTCCAGCTTTTTTTCTTTATTGCTTATGTGGTGCTGAGGAATCGAACCCAGTGCCTCATGCGTGCAAGCCAAGCACTCTACCACTGAGCCACCTTCCCAGCCCCTGAACTTTTCTGCTTTTTGTGTCTTTCAGCTTGCTGTTCTCTCTACTTGACATGTCCTTCCAGTCCTTTCACACATGGGCAAAGCATATTCCTGCCCTAAATTCCATTTCAAAGCTTTCCCCTACTTTTTCTGTGTCTTGAGGGCAGAGCTGGTTGCTCATGAGGGACTCTGTTTATTTGCTTTTATTTTGCTTTCTTTCTTAATTTTTTTATTGTAATGATACTGTACAGAGGGGTTACAGTTACATGAGTAAGGTAATGAGAACATTTCCTCTTGAGCATTGTTACCCCCTCTTTTGTTTTTTCCCAGCCATCCCTTTCCTCCCCACCTCTCCAATTCCTCTCTTCCCCCACCACCAAAGTTGTAGAGTTTGTTTTTAACATAGTGTCTTGTACATCTCATTGTTACAATGGGTTAACCTGTATCCTTGTTTCAACATTTTGTTATTTATTTGAAAAATGTATATACAAGATGCAGAGTACCAGAATCAAATACAGTAAAAACAGGGGTTATACCATGGGGGAAGAGCATATGAAAGAAACCGAAAAAATCATATTGTACATTATAGGTACATTAAAAACAACAGCAACAAAAATAAACTTTCTTGTGACTCTATCTTGGGGTTCATTTCGCTTAACATCATCATATATGGTCATATGTACATAGGTTTTGACCTTTTCTACTTGTCTAGTAAGGTTATCCTAGACGTATACAAGTTATTGCAAATAAGGGAAATCATGAGACCTATGTTTCTTTGGGTCTGACTTATTTCACTTGGTATAATTTTTTTCAAGTCTTTTCATTTCCTAACAAATGGAGCTGTGTCATTCTTCCTGATGGAGGCATAGAATTCATATATATATATATATATATATATATATATATATATATATATGGGTTGGTTCCATATCTTAGCTATGGTAAAAAATGCTGCAATAAACATAGTTGTGCTGGTAGCTTTAGTATGGCCTTGTTTGTGATTGTGTGAGTAAATGCCTAAAAGTGGGATTGCTGGGTCATAGGGGAGCTCTATGTGGAGTCTTTTGAAGAACCTCCATACTGCTTTCCAGAGTGGTTGAACAAGTTTACACTCCCACCAGCAATGCAGTAGGGTTCCCTTTTGGCCACATCTCCACCAGCATCAGCATCTGTTGTTATTCGATTTCTTGATTATAGCCATTCTAACTGGGGTGAGGTGGAATCTCAATGTCATTTTGATTTGCATTTCTTTTATGGCTAGATAAGTTGAGCAATTCTTCATGTGTCTATTGGCCATTCTTATTTCCTTTTCAGAGAAGTTTTTCTCTAAGTCTTTAGCCCATTTATTAATTGGGCGGCTGTTTCTTTGAGGATTTGTTGTTGGGCAGAATTTTTTGAGTTCTATATATATTTTAGATATGAGGCCCTTGTCAGTTGTATGGCTAGTGAAGATCTTCCCCCAATTCGTGCGCTTTCTATTGATCCTGCTAGCTATGTCCTTTGCCATGCAGAAGCTCTGCAGTTTCATGCAATCCCATTTGTCCAACCTTTCTTTGAGTTGTTGTATTTCTGGATCTTTATTAAGCAAATTTCAGCCTGTGCCAAGGAGCCTTAGAATCTCTCCTATTCCTTCTTGTAATGTTTTCAGAGTGTCTGCTTTCACTTTGAGGTCTTTGATCAACATGGAGTTGATTCTGGTGCAGGGTTATATATAAGGATCTAGGCTTAGTTTTTGACAGGTTTTTAACCAATTTTTCCAGCACCATTTACTAAAGAGGCTGTCTTTCTTCCTTTCTATTTTTTTAACTCCCTTGTCAAAGATTAGGTGGCTATAGGTCTGTGGGTTCATTTCTGGGTCTTCAGTCCTATTCCATTGGTCCTCAGGTCTGTTCTTGTGACAGTAGCAAGCTGTTTTGATTATTATGGCTTTGTAGTAGAGTTTCATATTTGGTATTGATATTCCTCCAGTGTTGTTCTTTCTGCTAAGGATTGTTTTGGCTATTCAGGGTCTTTTATTGTTCTTTTTACTGAATTTTGTCTTTTATTGAATTTTGGATTGCTTCCTCTATTTTTATTTTGTTTTCTCAAATCGCATATTTTTTTTTTACTGAGAGTAAAATGGTGAGTTAAACATGACATATGAGATATAGTATTTAGATACAGAATTAAAAATCCACAAAAAATTTTCTTGAAGAGGGTAAATATAAACAAAATCTAGTGAGCCCATGGAATTTAGTGCAGTTAGAAAGTTTGCCTCATAGTAGATACCAGTAAAAATCTAAAACGTAAATGCAAACCAGGATTTCAAAGAAAAAAAAACTTGCAATATCTATATTTGGTGTACACTTGTGTCCAGAATATATATGACTCAACAATTAAAAAAACAGAAAGCTATTAAAATTAAAGATCAAAACAAACACCTCCAAAAAAGTGTATCAAAGCTAGAGATCAGCAGGATGAACAGAAAAATCATCATAGATCATGTTCTTGCTTCAAAGATACACTTTAGATTCAAATGCATAAATAGGGTAAAAGTAAACAGATTCACATATTAGGTGCAAGGTATCTTGTTATGCAATATTAATCTTGGACACAGTATTTAAGACACTCAAAGAAGAAAAGGCATTTCAAAATAATAAAAAGTCTAATCCCCTGGAAGCTAGGACAATGTAGGACTTATAAACCTATAACCCTGACAAAAAATTTACAAAAGCACACAAAACATGAAAACCTGTTATATTAAAAGGGGAAGTGATAACTCAATGACAACAGTTGTAATTTTAATGTTCTGTTTCACTAACAGATATAACAACGTGGAAGATCAGTAGGGATTAGAAGGCTTGAACCACACCATTCAAAGACGTGATCTAACAGACAACTGAGAAAAACTTTTTCTCCAAACTAAAAGAATGCAAATAATATCATGGACCACTTTCCAAGATGACCACAAACTATATCATGAAATGACCTTAATAGTTAGAAAAAAGAATAACAAAAATACATTACCTGACTATAATATAATAAAATGCAAAATGAAGAACGTCATTTTGAAAATTTATGAAAGTACTGATATCAATAAATTGACTTCTTTGTATCTCATCCAAATAAAAGGGCTGTGTTTATGTTTAAATGAGATAAGAATTAGTATATTAATTAAACTAGAGGGTTCTGACTTCCTTGAATTTGGACATCACCTAGTTTCCTTTATTAGAACACTTCTGCTAGAAATACCTAGAGTGGTTTTTTTTTTTGTTGTTTCCTGCATTAAATTCAGACAAAGATGAAGGTTTTGATCTTATGTATATATACCCTGAAAACCACCTTCGTGGGATGGAATGATTCTTTCTTTGGTCACAAAAACACATTCAAAAATTTGCAGGGGAAAATGTTAAATTTGCCATTTTAATTCCTCATTGGGAAGTTAAACCTTAAGTACGTGTTCTTCAACACTCATTTAAAACTAACTTATGGTTAGATAAGTTGATGTTAGGCAAAATGAACCCCAAGATAAGGACTCAAATGGCTTTTCTTTCTTGCTATTGTTTCTAATATATTTATAAGATGATTTTTTTTGTTGATTTGTATGTCCCTCCCCCACGGTATAACCCCTGTTTTCACTGTATTTGATGTTGGTATAATTTGGGGAAGGGAAGGGAAAAAACAAATTGTTTAAATAGGTATATAGGTGGACCCATGACAACAATGAGATGTCCAAGACGTTATGTCAAAAAACGAACTTTACAACTTTGGCATGGAGGGGAGGTGTGGTAGATGGGAAGGGATGGGAAGGGGAAACAAAGGAGGAGGCAACAATGCTTGTTAAGAAATGTACTCATTACCTTGCTCATGTAACTGTAACCCCTCTGTACAGTATTTTCACAATAAAAAGAAGCTAACTTACAAGGCAGATATCTGAGCCCAATATGTTGACTCTTTTTTCCCTCTGCACCAATTAAGCTATAGTTGTGCAATATAATTTCTTTTCTATTTTCTTTTCTTTTATTGTTAAGATGCTGTACAGAGGGGTTACAGTTACATGAGTAAGGCAATGAGTACATTATTTGTCGATCATTGCTACCCCTGCCCTTCCTTGTTGTTGTCTCATTATCCCTTCCCTCCCCTCTGCCTCTCCTTGCTGCCCAAATCTGTAAAATTTGTATTCAATATACTGTCCAGTGGGTATCTTTGCTGCGATGGGTCATCCTGTGCAATATAGTTTCAATTCGCTTTATTTAAAGTTACATAAGAGTCATAGAAATGATCATTTTAAAATTTCTATTTACACTTATTGTTAAAAAATGTCTTCATCTTGGTAATCTTAATAATAAGGACAATAGAGCAGATGTTTATTTCCCCTTTTTTGCTCTGGTTATCAGAAGTTCAACGTCAAATTGGAAGTTAGCTGCAGAGTTCCCTAAAATTATCATTTCTATCCTCTTTCCTTTAGTTTCGGATAACTTTTTGTGTAAATAACGAAATCTTGATATGGATTTTACCTAAAAAATAAGAGAACTGTATACAATATAGAAAAAATGAAGTCATTTCTTCCCTACTCTGTATTAATAACTGCCATTATCCTTAGTACTGTTCTATATGACAAGAAGACTGTTCACAATATATTCATTCCAATATTTCTCACATTATGTTTCATAGACATTGATATAAAATCTCTTGGTACTGTGTTACATGAAAGAAGGTCCAAAAATTCTAAATATAAAATTATTATTTCCTCCATACTCTAGCTGATGCACAAAAGCAAGTATATGAAAGCAAAGCAAATAAGAATATTGTCAACAGCAAAGAGTTAACTTTCGAAGTGTGAGTAAAAACAGAGCACAAAAATCCTTGTCTGCTTTTTCCTTTCTAATATGCTCCTCACACAATTTCCTGTTACTCTCTCTGACTTTTCAGAGAGATATTATTTTCCTTTCCAGGACCAATTTCAACAGTGATGGCCTAAAAGGTTCTGGTGCCCCAAGTGAGACTAGATTATAGGACTCCATATGGGGTCAAAGATAGGAGGGTTCTTAAGGATTTTTACCAACAAAATAAAAGCGGTGGGGTTTCACTTCACTTCAAAGTAAAGATACCAATACAAGCAAATTCTCTTCTTGTCATATAGATCAAGAAGTAGAAAGATCCCTCTGTCATGCCAATGGAGCACCAACAGCCTAAGTGGAGAGTTGAACTATAAACTGGGGTGCTTTGTGAAGTTCTCCATTTGTACATATGTACAAAGTACAGAACATATGTGTGTGCAAATTTATGTGGATACATTCCTTCCAGATACATACACACTCAGTACTCGAGGTCTTACAGAGTTTTTCATATATTTCCTAACATATAACTTTCCTTTAGTAAACTTTTCTTTCTACATGTAGATAGGTAGTGCTCTAGGAAATATAAAACAAACACAGAGACTTCTGGGAAGGGTTCAAGATCAACCTCAAATTTCCTGCCTGCTGAGACAGACTCAAGGAACAAAATTACCCTGAAGGGAGAGATCAGGAATGATGAAAAGCGTATTAGCTCTTTTTTTCTTGAAAGAGTCCTTCTTTCTGAGAATATCCATTGTCTTATTTTCTAGGGACCAGAGAACAATAGGATACATAAATTTCTGGTGATCTTGTCTTAATTTTGATTATTTTCAGTGTATACAAGCTACTTCTAATGACTGAATATTCATAATCACATTCATTTTACAACAGTAGTCTTGAGAGAGGGAATAAATAATTAGTACTTTTCAAGATGTTGGGCAAATGCCACAAAATATTCATGTTCATTGTTTCATTTTGGTGTCCTGAAAGCAAATCTGAGACCTGTTAATGAAGGAATTTTCACTGTCACTTAATAGTACACTACTTAACTCTCAGATAGGTAGGATCAACACCAATACACAGGGTTTCTTTAGAAATCACTGGGTTTTTTTGACCAAAGGGAAAAATGGTCAGGTCTGTGACCAGAAGTTCCACCTGTCCATGCTCCTAGTCAGCACTGACCAGGCTTTGCATTGCAAACAAACAGTCCTTGGGTGAGGTTCTGGCCACTTCATATCACATGAAAAATAAGGGCAATACTAAAACAAATCTCACATCGTTTTGAGGACTACATCAAATAGTGCATGTAAAGTGTTTAACCAAGCCCTATCACATACAGATAACTCATTAAATGTCAGATATGGAAGCAGCTTTAGGAAAGAACGTTCTTGTTCGTTCCCAATCGCTGGGCCATCGGTCTCTCGTTCTGTCTATAACTCTGTGCTGTTCTCTTGTCACTGTTTCCTGGGTGGTTCTCCTACCTGTTTGCTCATGTTGCCATCATATGGTATTAGAGACTGCACAATTTATAAAGAACAGAAATGATATGTTTATCTGATTTGGGGAAGGAAAGGGGAATAACAAAATGGTAGAACAAGGACAAATGGTGAAGCAATGTAACAGTGATACTCCCAAGACATGGAAATGAAGGCTGGAAATGGACTTTGCAACTTGGGGGAGGGGAAGAGGGGGGGAAGGGATAATGGGAGACAAATGAAGGAGTGGGTAACAATGTTGGACAAAAAATAAACTCATTACCTTATTTATATAACTGTAACCCCTCTGTACAGCCCCTTTACAAAAAGAAAAAAGAAAATAAAAGAAATTTATTACTGACACTCCTGGAGGCTAGAAAGTCTCAAATCAATATACTAGCAGGTTTGGAGTTTGGTGACATCCCTGGATTTTCTTCCATGATGGTACTTTGTCACTGTATCCTCTGTGAAAAAGGGATGCTGCATCTTCACTGGAGGAAGGAAAAGAGCAACATCCTTCCTCTTCCTCCTCTTCCTCCGCCTCTTCATCCTCCTCCTCCTCCTTCTCTTCATCCTTCTCATACTCCTTCTTTCTCTTCCTCTTATTCTTCCTCCTCCTCCTTCTTCTCCTCCCCCTCTTTCTCCTTTGTCTTTTTACTATTTTGTGGGTTCTGGGGCTTCAACTCAGGGCCAGGGTGTGGCCCCTGAGCATTTTTGCTCAAGGTTAGTGCTCTACCACTTTGAGCCATAGCACCACTTCCTGTTTTCTGGTGGTTAATTGGAAGTAAGAGTATCACAGACTTTCCTGCCTGGGTTGGCTTTGATCCACAGTCCTTAGATCTCAGCCACCTCAACAGTTAGGATTATAAGCCTGAGCTTCCAGCTCCCACCCAGCTCTACTTCTTATTCCAACTCAACACAAGAAATTTGAAGAATAATCATATTGTAGCATCTTCTTATACAGTTTATTAAAATCCAGGAAGGAGCTAAGATAAACTAATTGACTGTACTCATCGCCATCATTTTTGCAGAGCACAATTCTTTCAGATCATCTGTCACAAAAGAGAAAAGAATATAGAAACACTTTTATGACAAGTTACTTTATTCTGGTGCTATTAAGGAATGATAATCAGTTATTATTAATATATCCATAGCCTCCTGTATTAATTAGAATACTCTTGCATATTAACAATTGAAATTAGGATTATATTCTGCATACTTATTTTAAAGACAAACAGAGAGTATCTTGTTTCAAGGGGCTTAAACTACAAGCAGAGAATATCTTGTTTCAAGGGGGTTGAGCTTAATATCTGTGACAATTAGAAGGCTCTTTGTTGAGACAAAGATAATCAAACTCAAACTTTTTGGTAAACTGCCCTGTAGGCCCTCTTTACAACTAGCTGTACCTTCACACTGCAGGGGAAACAATGCCAGACTCAGCTTCCTAATCCTTTATATTTCTAATTAGCTGAAACATTCTTTCTACTCCAAATTGCCCCAAGCATCCAACAATAATAGCAATCAAAACTTGCTTTTAATTTTTTGGAAGTCATGTTAGTAAAGTTCTTGTCATGTCATGTGAAATACTACCCAGCTGTTTGCCAGCAGTGTTTAAAGGCTGCCTGTTACTTTTTGGGTGGTTAACACCTGAGGCAAAACGGAGGAAAGAAACACGAAAGTTCTTGTACTACTCATGGTTAATTACCTGTATGGTGAGGCTTAAGTATTCAACTTACATACAGCACTGATCTGTTCATCTCCTCTTTTGGATGGGTGTGACTTGAATTTAAGTTATATCATCATCATTAGAGTTATAGACACAGAGTTCTGTGAGTGTATATGAATATATGCAATTTTAATTTATTTAGAAATACATTTTCATATAATACAGCAGTCAAGGACTAGACCAGGAATCATAAAATTACACATGGAGGAGAAAACACAAAAATCATCTTCATAGCAGAGTCAGAAAATTTTCATTTCTATGGAAGTAAAGATCACAAATTTCCATTTGTAAAAATGTGTCTAATGTCTTCATGTGATATATTCAAAAGAGCTATCAGAACAAATAATAGACACTTTAAAGGACATTAATTGATCTTAGTTTTAACATGAGCTGTACAATGATTTTAATTGGGGTCCAGTTAATAGTTTTAAGGTTGAAAATCTGTAGTTTAGCATAGATAATTGTCCAGGAGAAAATACATAGCTGGGTATCTGCACCAAATGCAAGATGATTTATTAGGTTGGAATATAATTATTAAACCAATAGATATTTCCATAAAATAGGTAATATTTTTCCAGGAGAAAAATTACAGATAAATATCATTAGGAAACTTCTTAATGATTTATGGAGAAAGTGCTAACTAACCAGCTTAGAAATGCTCTGGGCTGGGAGGCATGTGGGCATAGACTACTTTCTCTATGTTGAGTATGATAACTTATAGGAACAATCATGTTCATATGAGAACTAATGAGAGTGATAATTGTTTTCTGGATCTCATGCTCATTGTCAATCTCAAGTTATATACTTCTTTGCAAAACTAAAATGGGGGGCATAGAATTATTAACCATTAGGACTATGCCAAGCATTCAGAGATTTTGTAAAGGATTCTTTCCAGACTATGCTTCTTTCACAGGATTTTCCATGTGAAGGTTGAATTTTCAGGATCTTCCTCAGTGTGGATATGAGCCAGACTGAGTTGAACAAGAAGTGGGTGAATGCCATGACTTAGAACACATGAGGCAGACCTGCTCTATTTTTTTCATGTTTACTCCAGGTACCCACAATAGCACCTATCTGAGAAGGTGAAGGGATGAATATTGCATCTGTGAAGTCCTACTGTTGATTTCTCCGACACTGAGATCACCACTGAAGCAATTAGGGAAACTTGCTGGTGCTCTATAGGCAATAGGTTCTGCTCAGGAGGAATGGGAAACCTTCCTATATTTGTTCCTGTGACCACCAGAAATCTGTGACTCAAGGTCCTTAGTGTTAACTTATCCATTTCCTCTCTCAAGAAATCAAACCTGAGAACCAATTTAAAGATGTTTGTGTTAGTTTCAATTCCTTCAGTGAAATGTACAAATTTTCAACCATAAAGAGGCTGCCCAGCATGGAATTGGGTGGAAGAATAGAAGTGAGCAGGGAAATTGCTGGCTATGTCCTTCTGGCCCTTCCAGAGTGTGGTGAAATAATGGTTTGGATAGCAACAGTTTAGCCTGGCAGGGAAACCCAACAGAAACCCAGATAATACACAAAAACATCTAGAAGCTGGGAGCTGATGGCTCACCCCTGCAATCCTAATTACTCAGGAGGCTGAGATCTGAGGACCATGGTTCAAAGCCAGTTCAGGCAGATAAAGCCAAGAAACTCTTATCTCCCATTAACCAGCAAAAACTGCAAGTTTAGGTGTGGCTCAAGTGGTACCGTGTCAGCCTATAGCAGAAAAAGCTAAGTAAGAGTGTGAGGCCCTGAATTTAAAGCCCCAGTACCAGTATAAAAAACAAAACTTTTAAAAAAAGAACCCAGAACTCTCCTTTTCCTGTATATGGGGAAAATAAGTAAAACAAGAAGTTACATGGTCTCATTATATTAAAACAACTACAATAAAGAAAATACCACAAACCTACCTAGAAGAAAAACTTGAAATAAAGTACATAGGAAACCCACAGGAGCAAGTAGTTTCCCAATCATCTTCTCTACGCCTGCTCAGCTTCGGGAGATTGAAGAGCATCTTGTCCATGAATCCTGCAGTTAAGCTTAAAGTCCATATCACCTAAGGGGAAGGTTCTCTAATCTGTAGTACAAGTATTTTAATTCTCTGAGCAGAGGAGGTGAATTTGAGAGCTAACTGATTGGCACTGTTGACTATCATCATTTGATAATATTTCTGATTACACTTTAGGTGTAAAACTTCACTGGGACATGGGAAAAGTTAACATTTTAGGATCTTTTTCTGAGGGGTAGGGATTTATAGAATTTATATTCTAGCAAATGCATTCTGTCTCATGTAATACCGACCCAATTTCCCTTCTCTTTTCTTCTGCATTTGCCTTCTTCAGCATCTCCCTATTTCAATATGTTCATCCTCCAGGTACCAAACCAGTCCTTGGTGAGGTAGTGATGATTACATTGGCTTTGTAAATTGCAATAGAATTTTGAGGCTCAGAATGAATCCTTTGTTAATGTCAGCCAAACTGTCTTGTACTCATTGACCTCAAAATACCCACCTCAACGTCACTGATCCTTCTTTCTAGCAATTAGGTGCAGGTGATTAGATGCACCTAGGGCTTCATCTAAATGTCATCTTGCCATAAAGATCCACTCAAGAATGCATTGCTTGTTGAAAGTTAGTGGATATGAAGATCATCAAGTGAGATAAGCTAAACTCATAAATCCAAACATAGTATGTTACAGTTCATTTGTGCAATATAGACCTAAAATGATGCTGATGATAGTAAGCTAATAATGGGATTTGAATATGTAAGGATGACAATCTAGGAAGAGATCAGCAGGAAAGGATGAGGGGATAGAAAGGTGGAAGAGAGCACACTAAAGGTGGAAAGGATATACATACATATATCTATAGAACCAAACTCTGCTTGAAAAGTGGTAGGAGTTTGGAAAATTAGGTGTTACTTCCTAATGTGAGTACTTTTATCATCTTTGATTTACACACAGTGCTACAAAAAGGTCTACTTTCTTGGGCTGGGAAGGCGGCTCAGTGGTAGAGTGCTTGCCTTGCATGCATGAGGCCCTGGTTTTGATTCCTCAGCACCACATATGCAGAAAAAGCTGGAAGTGGCACTGCAGCTCAAGTGCTATCCTTGAGCTGAAGAGCTGAGGGACAGTGTGCAGGCCCAGAGTTCAGGCTCCAAAACCGCCCCCCCCCAAAAAAAACTTCAAACTCTATTGTAAAGCCATAGTTATAAAAACAGCTTGATTCTGACACATGAACAGGCCTGAGGACCAATGAACTAGAAGTGAAGACCCAGACATGATCCCACAGACCTATGGCCACCTAATTGCTGATAAAGGAGCCAAAATCATCAGAGGGAAAACAGCCTCTTCAACAAACAGTGCTGGCAGAATTAGCTATACATGTGCAGAAAACTGAAGTTGGATCCTTAAATATCACCCTGAACCAGAATCAACTCCAAATGGATCAAAGACCTTGAGGTAAGAGCAGATACCCTGAAAATATTACAGGATGGGATAGGGGAAACGTTAGGGCGCCTTGGCGCAGGTCAAAACTTCCTAAATAAAGATTCAGAATCACAACAAATCAAAGAAAGGCGGGATAAATGGAACTGAATTAAACTGCAGAGCTTCTGCATGGCAAAGGACATAGCTAGCAAGATCAATAGAAAGCCCACAGACTGGGAGCCATACAAAACAAGGGCCTCATATCTAAAATATACTTAGAGCTCAGAAAAATCTCCCCAAACCAAATCTCAATGAAACAACAGCCCCATTAATAAGTGGGCTAAAGACTTAAAGAGAAACTTCTCTGAAGAAGAAAGGAGGGTTGGGTAGGGGACTGGGGGGTGGATGGGATGGGAAGGGGAAACAAAGGAGGAGGCTATAATGCTTGATAAGAAATGTACTCATTATCTTGCCCATGTAATTGTAACCCCTCTGTACAGTAGTTCACAATAATAAAAAATATTGAATGAAAAAAATGTCCAATAGACACATGAAGAAATGTTCAACATCTTTGGCCATAAAAGAAATGTTAATCAAAACTACATTGAGATTTTTACCTCACCCCAGTTAGTATGGCCATTATCAAGAAAACTAAAAATAATAAATGCTGGCAGGGTGTGGCCAAAAGGGATTGCTACTACAGTGTTGGTGGAAATATAAGCTTGTTCAACCACTCTGGAAAGCAGTATGGGGGCTCCTCAAAAGATTAAACATAGAGATTCCCTATCCCAGCAATCCCACTCCTGGACTTTTACCCGAATGACTACAAACTAGCTCACACTAATGCCACCAGCACAATCATGTTCATTGTGACATTATTTACCATAGCTAAGATAGGGAATCAACCCAGATGCCCCTCAGTGGATGAATGGATCATGAAAATGTTAGATACACACACACACACACACACACACACACACACACACACACACACATACAATGGAATTCTATGCTTCTACCAGAAAGAATGACATCATCCCATTCATAGGGAAATGGAAAGACTTGGCAAAAAAATCATATTAAGTGAAGTAAGCCAGACCCAAAGAAACATAGGCTCCATGGTTTCCCTCATTTGTAATAATTAGGATATGCCTAGGATAGTCCTAGCAGAGGTTCACAATAACCCAAGAGCTATGTACATATGGCCATATAAAATGATGCTAATGGAAACGATCTCCATGATATGGAAACAAGAGGAATTTTTGTTGTTGTTTTGTTTTTCTTTTTTGTTCTTTTTTAATGTACTGTTTGAAGTTATTTATTTTGTCCTTCATTTTTTTCTCCTCTGGTTGTCAATGTTTCTGATTTCAGTACCTTTTGTCTTGTATATTAGTTTATCTGATTTGGGGAAGGAAAGGGGAATCACAGAAACGGTGGGACAAAGGGTGAACCAATGCAACAGTGATACTTACTAGACACTATGTTGGAAATAAACTTTACAACTTGGGGGAGAGGAGGAGAATGGGGGGGGGAGAAAGGTGTGATAATGAGGGATGGATTAATACTGTTTGAAAAGAAACTGTACTCATTACCTTACTTATGTAACTATAATCCCCTCTGTACATAACCTTTCCAATACAATAAAATAAAAAAGTCTACTCCATGCCTCACATGAGTAAAAGTACAAAAATAAGTTCTAAATAAATTATTCTTATTTCCCAGACTTACTTAAGTCTTTCCAGTGACTAAGAGAACCTAAACTCTCAGCACAAATTTAAAGAAATAATTAGATTCTCCAATGCTTGCTGCAGAAGTGAAATGTAATGTCTTCCAAACTCTTCAACCAGGGCACATCTTGGCAGATTCAAAAGTGAGTAAGTGACTGACTACAGGAAAATGAATATTAATCCTGACATTGATCAAGATGCATTGTACTCATAATCTCACTTGTTGAATTGAAATCTCTCTGTACAACTACTTAAAATAAAAAAATTATCATGATTTATATTCATAGTGATGATTATTAACTTCCTACTTCAGTTAAAATGTGGAATCTTGAATAACAGAAATTTCAAATGGGCAAAAGGCAAATCTTTCATAACACAAATATCTCACTGGCCTGGTTTGTTGACTAACAGGAGAGTTTGATGAGAGTTTCATGAGAGTGAAATTAAAGATGGTTTCAATGCTAGGTACCCATGCCTCGTGGCTATAATCCTAGCTATAATCCAGGAAGACTGAGTTCCAGAGGATTGTGGTTTGAAGCTACCTCTGGCAGAAAAGTCTGTGAGACTCCAGCAAAAAGATAGGCTGGAGGCCTGGTTCAAGTGGTAGGCTACCAGCTGAGAAAGCAAACTGAGAGAATGCATGTCCCTGAGTTCAAACGCTGGTATTGGAGGCAAAGATGGTTTTCAGAAAGCTTCACTATGTATTACTAAGTGGCACTTCTCTCTTGCTGCCTTTTACACGTGTCTCATTAAAGAAAACTCCAGTCAAACTTTAGTAATGAAAATTGAATTTTGAACAGATGAAAGCCATTTCATGAGGTTGTCTTTTGAGAGAAAGGCATGCTTTTGGGGCTGAGACAATTTTTTTAAATTTAATTTTATTTTATTTGTGAACATACTGTACAGAGGAGTTACAATTACATGGGCAGGATAATGCGTACATTTCTTACCAAGCATTGCATCCTCCTCCTTTGTTTACCCTTCACATCCCTTCCCAGCCTCCCCCCCCCCCCCCCACCCCCAACCCCTCCCCCCCCCCCCCCCCCCCCCCCCCCGCACCGACGTTGTAAAGCTCGTTTTGGACATGACAACTTGTACTCTGAGACAATTTTTTATGTTGTGAGCTTCTTTGGAATCCCAGTCCCTGGCACAAATTCAAAGCCTCTTGCCCTCCTTGGGACAAGTGACTATGCCTTGGATCCCTGCCTCTCCACAAACCTTTCCTTGGTCAGGGCTATGGAGAGCTGGTACAGGAGTATACTGGTGGGAAATTGCTCAGCTCTACCACTGAGGCTATTCAGTCCCTGTCAAGGACTTTATGATTTCCTTACTGAGGATCAGGCTCTTTAATTGCATGGAGATATTCTATCAAGACAATGTTGTATTTTAATTATGTGCAATGCTTCCATAGATCATTCATTTCAGAGTTTTGAATTATTGCACGAAGGGTCTTGATTGCTACCATTTAAATGCATCATCCTTCTTTTATTTTTAAAACGTGAGTAGAAATTCCAGTCAGGTGAAGGATGGGAGCAAATGACTTCCTGAGTTTTTTTAAATGTCTACTTTTAAAATAAGTACTGTAGTTGCTTATTTGCTTAAATGAGTAACCTGCATAATTGTCATATTTTTAGTCCTTAAAAATCTGTTTTTGCAATGGAAATCTTCATGCAATCAGTCTAATCAATTGCAAAATTAATAAACTTGGGTGATCCTCAACACAGCTTTTTTGGCTTTAAGAGATGAGGGGAAAAATACCTCCATGTGTGGCTTAGTCCTGAAAGACTTTTAGTAACAAATTCTGAATTGTATGGACTTTCTTTGAAGTTACTGATGACGCTCATTTTTCTGTCATTTCCTTAAATGTTTCTGTGCCAAACTCAGCATTTAACATGGGAAGAAGGCAGTAACTTAGGGAAACTCTTAGGGTAAGGAAAACAATTTCTGAAAGAATTTTGCATAAAATTTCAGTAAAAACGATTCCCTATTTTAGAAAAATAGCAAAGCTAGTTACATGTTCATGGAAACATGAGGAGACTCAAGATTTTCATTTTGTTGAAGAGACATGCTTCATTTGATATTAGAAACAAAAGTTAATGCATTTGCTATACAACAATATAGGAAGTGAGGTTATTAATAACTATGACCTATGTGTAATTTGACAAAACATTTAGCGGAGTTTTTTGCTAGGTAGTGACTCAACCTCTTACTGCCCAAAGAAATACAATTAATTTTTGAAAAATGGCTGTTTCAGTATTCCTAATAGAATAGTTAACTGTCTAACATCTTTTTTTGGGGGGGGGTGAAGGAATATTCAATTCATGTCAAATTACACTAGCTTTGCTAATAATGTCATTAAAGGGGTAAGAGAGGTTTTTTGGCCCTTCTTAGCAATCGTCTCATGAATATTTAATATCTTTCTTATTATGTGATGCAAAATGAGCCAAGTATCCCTTATTGGATGCTCTATTTTTCCTGGCACCAGGGTTTGAACTTAATACATTAAGCTTGCTCAGCTTGGCTAGTATTCTACCACTTCAGTTGTACTTCCAGTCTAACTTTTTGCTGGTTATTTTGGAGGACTTTTCTTCCCAGAAGGACTTTGAATATTGAACATATAGGATTACAGGTATGACCCACTGGCAGCTGACTGCTGTTCTAGGCTTTTTTTTCATTTTAAAATACCAGATTTTTTATTTTTAAGTTAAAGAATCCTTAAAAAGTCATTTAAAACAATATGAAAATTCTTTAAAATTTTTGATAATGTGCAAACCTCATAACCTTTTGAATTTTTTTTTGCTTTTTTAATTTTTTTTATTTTTTTATTGTGAAAATACTGTACAGAGGGGTTACAATTACATGGGCAAGATAATGAGTACATTTCTTCTTCTTTTTAAATGTTTTATTGTAAAGATACTATACAGAGGGTTACAATTACATGAGTAAGGTAATGAGTACACTTCCTATTGAGCATTGTTACCTCCTCCATTGTTTTCCCCCTACTATCCCTTCCCTCCCTACCTTCCCCGAGGTTCTTTTTTTAAAATTGTGATTAAGTGATTACATAATTTCCCAAATTTCACAGTATTGTGGAATAATGATGCTCATTTAAAGTCACAAGCTCATTCTAACTTTCCTGGAGCAAATTGTCTATCATGGTCTATAACATATAATGGTGTATACATATACACCATACATGTCATCAGCAACATGGGGATATTTAGTAGTGGTTTGAGCAGATGAGTGGAAGTTCTTTGTTTCTTAAGTCCTGTTAATTTTGTCGTATCACCTAACATTTTGGATTTAACATCCACTTATCAGGAAGACCATGTACCATTTGTCTCTTTGCTCTTGGCTTACCTCGCTCAACATGATTTCTTCTAGCTCCATCCATTTCCCTGCAAATGCGGCTGTTCTAGTCTTAATGCCCAGTACTTGGGAACTCTTCTGCTAGAATGCCCACTTCTGAAGAGGTCTTCCCTGCCTGAAACCACAAAGGGAAGACAATTTCAGTCCTGATAATCCTCACATAGTCTGAAGTCAAAGTCTGCAGAAAATTTTAGATATTTGTTTATTATATATACACCTAATCAAATTCTACAATATATTTTTTAAAGTCTTTCTCATCCAAGACACCAACAAAGCATGATGTCCAAAGGAGGAGCAGTTGGATCTCTTTTAGAAGAGATTTGGCTTACTTTTAGCCACTAAAAAGTAAAAGGAATAAAACTAAATAGGTCAGGGTATGTCGTTTTCTCTTCTTAAAGAGCTTACTTTTGTTTTGAGTCCCACTGAACTGACTTTACTGTAGGCTTTGTTAGTCAACTGTAGAACAGTATAAAAAGACAAACTTAAAAGGATTTTGCTTTGGAACACTCAAGTCAAAATTGGGTAAAATCAGAAAAAAGGTTTTTTAGTGGTTCTTGTTTTTGCTTTTTTTACTTTGTTAGGAGAAAGAAAGAAATTAGGGGGGAAACCCTCTTAAGCTCAATTGCTGAGAATATTGACATCATAAAAATGTTAATTCCCTAAGTAGATGTTTATAACACACACACACACACACACAGAATTGTATTTTATATAGCTGAATAGAATTTTGAATTACATTTTTGTTTAATATCAAATAAAAACACGGCAAAATAATGGACAGTGCCTTCTAAAAATAGCCTGTGGATTAGAAAAATATTCATAAAAATCTTGCTTGTAATATTGTGAAGGTAAAAAATAAAAGTAAGGCTTTCCTTTTCAGCATGTTTCTTTATTTCTTTTATGTCCATGTGAACAAAACTGTGTTGTTTTTTTCATGAACAGCAAAGATACGAGTCACAGTGAACTAAAAGCTCTATGTAAAGACATCCTCACTTAACAACTAGCTGTAATAAAAATAAATTATACCATATGACTCAGGGAAGTTGTTAATAATTCTAGTTTGTTTACATTATACTTAGAAAGCAACATAGTTTAATGAGATCAGATATTAAGCTAATGGTGTATCTTGGATTCATAACATTTTCAAGCTCTGCCAAAACCGTAGGCAGATTTGATTGTGGGTAGTTTTTACTGATAGAGAAGGAAATGAATAAGGCCCTGTGCAATGTAGAAGCTTTGCATTCATTACCTAAAAAAGAGTATTAAGTACATGGAAATTACTGGGCTGTTTTGAAAGCACACAAACAACTCAATGAAAATGGGAAAAAGCTCAGAAACCATGGAGGTATATTTAAGAACTATGAATAATAATAATAGTAATAATAAATTTTTAAAAAACCTATGGAAAGCCTATAATAATAAGTGACCAAATTATCTCCCTCCCCTCCCAAAATGTTGTCCGGTTCTAATGCAGGTGAACAGTATTTAGAATTAGAATTACAATTTTCTGCAGAAAAAAATGCCTACCCACTTAACTCCCTGAGCTGCTTGGATGTATTGGTTACAATAAAGTGGGTTATACTGAAGTTATCACCTATATAACTCATAAAAATGTTAAATTTCTTAGCCTTGGCATTGTCTACTCCATTTTTGAAATAAATGTGATATTCAAGTTACTAGTGTTCACACCCATCCACCCTCTGTTTATGGATACAGCTGACAGTTAATGCTGTAGCACAACTTCTTGTCACCGTAATGAAAACTTTAACAGTGAAAGCTATGGATTATGATTTTAGTTGGCACAACTTAGATGTTGCCAACAAACAATGTTTAATATCAAATTCTTTATAGAATTCACAGACTTCTGTGGGTTTTTTCAAATTAGACTTCATTCTGCTTCTTCTTTATCCATACATTCAAGCATCGCAGAGTACGAAATCAAAGGAAAAAAAGAACAGCAGCCAGAATTAGTGTGAAAGGAAGTCTGTAGAATGTAGAAATTACCCATGATACATCAGTAAAACATGTGCATGCCACTGCTATGTCAAACAGAAGCGCCTTTTCTAAGGAAAGGTACAACATGTGTCAGTACACTCTGCTTCACATAAAAAGAACACCTTTCAAAATAAATAAGTCTAGGGCAATGAGAAAAACATATTTTGCAAAGATTATTGCTTAGTAGCAAGGAGATGATATGATGCTGTTTTGTTCTCACATTCAGAGAGTGACAGTATTGCTAGGCTTGGAGGAACAAATACAATATAATCTAAATGAGCATCAGATTCAACATTGAAAGGAATCACACACTTCACAGATAATGCCATTAGCTGAGTATGAATAGGCAAAATCTGAAGCTGTAAGATACTTGTGTCCATTAGTAAGCCATATTATTTCCCATTTTTGAGAGACAAATTATGTTAAAGGAGCAAAAGGAAGTGAGTGCATTGATGGCCAATTCATTCTGTCCATTATTATTTGCAAGTGATCACAGAAGTCCCAGAGATGAAAAGTCACAGTTTCTTCTATGTTACAGAGAATAGTGTCTCTTCTGGTTATCGCAGATTAACAAATCACCCCCAAAAGTTAGTGGCTTAACACAATAAACATCCTATTAAGCCTTCTGTGGGTCACTGGTTACTCATCAGGCTTTCCTTCCTTCATTCTCCTTCCTTCCCTCCCTCCCAAACTCCCTCCCTCCCTCCCAAACTCCCTCCCTCCCTCCCTCCCTCTCTCCCTTCCTTCCTTCCTTCCTTCCTTCCTTCCTTCCTTTCTTCCTTCCTTCCTTCCTTCCTTCCTTCCTTCCTTCCCTTCTTTCCTCCTTTTCTTTCTCCCTCTCTCCCTTCCTTTCTCTCTGCTTTTCTCTTTTTGTTTCCACTTTCTTTTCATCCATCTGTGATTCCAGTCACCTAAATAGTTTTCCTATAGTTTAAGGCCTACTCTGTGTGTGGCCTCTCCTAGCATAGGCAATCTTAGAAAACCAGGATAGCCTCAGGGCAGTCTGCTTTACTTGGTATCTTGGGACTGGACTATGAATATTCTATCAATCAAAGTGGAAGATACAACATTTTTTTCTGGTCTATATTTGGTAACCACCCAGATTTCTACCACATTTTATTGATTACAAGAATTAGATGCACTTTTTAACATGTAAGTGGGCAGGTTTAGCACAGCTTGTGGGAAGAGATACTGTAAATAGTTATCTTTGAAAAACACTGCCACAGTGTCTTTTAGTCTGAAATGGTTATCTTTGTCAAATTGGAGATGTGAAATTTTGAGTTAGAAGTAGTAACGGGTGTAAGTAGATAACTGAGGGCAAATTGTCATGGTAAAAGATATAAAATAATAAAAGAAATCTACTGGCTTCTTGACTCTTTGCAGCATGACATCTTATTTGTAGGTGATAACCTATACTCCGTGGAAATCCTAGTAATTTCTAGTATCATCAGTAGGCCCTTGCTATTTCTTCAGCCTTAGGTCTGTCAGAAGGACTGCAATTACACCATTAGTCAAAGAATTTGTCTTAATTAGTGAGAATAAATTTAAAAACATAAATAAATTAAAATACAAATAGATTAAAAAACAGAAGTGGAGACAATTTAACTCAGGTAAAGAAAGAGGAGAAAGCAGAAGGAACAAGCTGTTTTATAAGCCAGGCTTATAAATTTTTAAAAATATTTTTATGATCTCTATGTAGTTATACAAAGTAGTTGCTATCGAACCAAGTTTATAAATACAGTGGTCACATTTCTCTCAACGTCACTTTCCTTTTCTGTAAATCAGAGAAGAACATTCCTGTTTCCCTTACAGAGCAATGATGAAGCAAAACTAAGAAAAATAGGTAGTTAGAAATCTTTAAATGTGTGTTTCCATCAGTTAAAAATGATAGTACCTGGATTGGCTTCTCCTTATGTCCACTACATGGATTTGTTTTTAGAATATGAGACCATAGACTTGTATTTTTTTTCTCTAGTAGAGATGGATTTCTGCTAATCCATCTTCATGCCTACTAGTCTTCTCCAACAGTGAAATGGTCTTGTTTGTTTGCTGATAGGGCCCAGCTATACTTCCACAAAGAAGAATAAAATATACCCACTTTTGTGCTTCTTTGATCTATTAAAAATGAACTGTAAGCCCTAATTTGGAGGGTTGACTAAAACCTTTCTGACCATGATCTCCTAAGATGAATGTGCCTACTGAATTGAAATCTATGGGGTATTTACTATAAAGTTTGGGGCAGGTTTTGGTTGTAAACAATACAAAGATGGGAAAGGTAATAGTTCTTGGTGCTCAGATGAAGATGTTCATTTATCTTTAGCACTCACCAGCCTTTCCATTCGCATTAAATAATGCCTGACTTTTAATCAAATCGCAACTGAATTTTTTATTTTTAAAAAAGCAGATTAGAAATATAGCAATTATTGCCCAGAAGAAGAGATAAGAAAAGTTTCTAACAATCCTTTAAGTCAAATTATTTACTTGCAAGAGGCTCACCTGTACAGTAAGCACAGTGTGATGCTTTTGTAAATTCCCCTAACTCCCTTCTAAAAGAAGCCATATTTAAGTAATCATCCATTTATACCATTTATTCCAGCAGATAACTGCACACCAAGTAACACTTTTATACTACTCTGAGAAAATTTGAAAGAAACAGATTTTCCTAAAATGGGATTTCAGTGATATTTTGGGTTAAACACAGTACTTCTATTGTTTCTGTAATTTAGTGTCTTTACTACCAGTGAGCACAGAAAAAGCAATGATTTCAGAGACTTTTGTAAGACAGATAATATAAATGGTTATTCACATGCTTGCATTCTTTCTGGTGTATAACTTCCATTGGGTTAATTAGTTTTGGAAAGAATTTCAACTCTGCAGAATGAGCCTAAATACAATGCAGAATGATGAAAGCTGGGTATAAGAGCAGGTAAGCTACTATCTGCATATGTAATATTTAATAGAGCCTAGATGTGTCAGAGAAGCATAACTCCAGATGGAAAGATTGAGTTGCTCTAGGTAGAAAATTGACCTAACATGTAGGTCTTTGAAATCTAACGTCTGTCTGATTTTTTTTTTTACTTCGAAATTGCTTACTGTGGTTTCTCAATGTGTGCTTTGTATAAACAGATTAACTATGTTTTCTAAGTGTTTCCAAAGAGTCTGGAAAGTAAGAATTAAGTGCTGCTTCTGCCCATCCTTCAAAACCAGCAGACTCTTCCCCATACTCAACTACCACACAGTGACCTTCATCTTCTTTGCCAACAGATGTGAAGATGCGAAGAGGACCTTCAGATGTTTGTGCTTCTGGGTCTTGTGGGGGCACCAGGAAGGGGAGGGAAAATGATCCTGGAATTTCAAAGGTCGCTTGTTGTACTGAAATAATGAAAATTGCCCATATGTTGACAGAAACTCAGATGTGATTGCTGGAAAGTCTGGCAATCAGACCAAAAAGAACTAAGTGGGGGTAGAATTTCATCTATGCTTAAAGCAAAGAAGAAAGATAAATAAAAGGAAGGTGTTCCAGAGCAAGAGAGAAATAATTGTTATGTTCCTCAGCCTTCAGGCTACCACAATTAAGCAGTTCAAGCATAAAATGGGAGAAATATTAACCTGTGCCCAAATTGATATATTAACTCACCTACACCAAGACTCATTTCTAAACCCAAATCTTACAACTTACAGGTAACTAAAGAAAGTGTAAAGTTATTTTTAAAACGAAAAGCACTGGATACCTACTCAGACTTCACTTTAAAGCACTGATTATGTCTGACTGCTGTTTTATGACTGATCTATTATAAAGGTATTTTTTCTTTCCACTATGTTTCTTTCTAGGCTTCACTCAAAAGTATCAGAACTCTTTATTTTGATGCTAAATTATTAATTATTTGAAAAGCAATTGTATATACAGAATGTGTTAAAACTACAGTTTCTACTAGAATTGTCATAACCTTCTTTGAAATCTTTTGAGTCTGTGTTATTTTGCAGGAGACCTGAAGGCAGCATGGAGAAAAGCAGTGGAGAAGTAGTGGAGAAAATCAGGAGTTGGAGGTCGTCAAAACTGGACTCCTTTTCCAGCTGTAGTGTCTTTTTTTTTTTTTTTTTGGGTCCGGTC